>NW_010359147.1:0-27579 GCF_000414095.1 Morus notabilis | reverse complement strand
ATCTAGTAGGATCAGAAAAAAATGAAATACTAATGATTTTTTTTACTTTTTAACCGTTTAAATCTATATAAAAAATTGTCTGTTTTGTATATTTTTTTAGTCTGATGTGATTTGACCAAATTTAACGGTTAGAAACTGATACTACCGGTTGGGAGGCCTACTAGAAAAAATTTTATTTTTTTATTGTTATTTAATATCTGAAGGATTTGAGACATTTCTTGCCAAAAAAAAATGACAGCTTTTTTGAAAAGCAATTCTTGCATGTAGGATAGGGGCTTAGTTTGGTAGTGCTGTTGATTTTGAAAAAATTACTTTCAGCTATGCTGAAGGAAGAAACAGCTCTTATAAAAAGCAGCTGAGTGTTTGATAAACTATAATTATAATAGTTGTACTGGTTCTAAAATCAGTGTAATAGTGTTTAGTAAATTATGAGTTTGAATTACTGTGAAAAGTTAAAAATTACAACTACATTATATTATACTATATATATAATTATAATATAATATATATTTATTATTATATTTAATATAATACAAAAAATTTGTTATAGTATAAATTCATAATTTTAATTTGATATAGTATTTCTTTTATAAAAAATTTTAAATGTTTAAAAATCATAATTAAGAATCTTAATTTAAACTCATATACTAAACGGGCCTTTAACTCATTAAGTAACATTTTGGCCTTTTTTTTTAATTTTGGCAAAGTGATCCCTTCGATTCTCAAATATTAAATGGTATCACAACAGCAACCGATTACTTATTAGTATCACGGCGAGAATTTGGCTAAAATAACTGAGTAAAAAAGTAAAATTAAGAAAATGACTTTTTAATTTTAATTTTTTTTATTTTATTAAAGGCAAAGATCGAAGGAAGCACCAGAAATGGTCATGGCGAATCCGCAGCCTCCGCCGCAAACATCCATCCACGAGAACGGCGGCGGGAGGCGGACGATTGTCGGCGAGAGGAGAGGCGTCCTCTGCTGCAAAGCTCCGGGAAGGTATCCCCACATGTACGCCACTCTCTGCGCAGCCTCTTTCTCCTCCATTTTCACATCTCCATCGCCATTCATGGCGTCGCTCGAAAATGGAAAGAAAGGGCAAAAAAAAAAAATAGCAAAAAGGGAGAAAGTGAAATACTTTTCGAGTCTTTCTGGTTCTTCGGCTTCAATGTGTTTAATGGTATTGTTGGGGATTTTCTGTTTGGGAGCTGAGAAACAATTCTTTGTAAAAGAGGTCATTTTGTAAATTAAAATTTTTGAAAAGTTATTTTACTAATAAAACTTTTTAAAAGAGTTATTTTTACAAAGGCCTCCATATTATATGATAAAATAATATTAGAGTTATTAATATAATTATAATATTATTTGTTACAATATTACTATTATATTACTATTATATTATATTATATTATATTATATTATATTATGAGTTTGAATTTTAGATTGGAAAGATTGTAAATTTTAAATTTAATTAGGGGTATTATGAAAGTTTCATTAATTGTACTATGTTGATTTCCGCACAATTTAAAAGTTAAAGTTGTATTTAGGCTGCTTTTAATTTTGACTGTAGATTCTTGAAAAATTCTTCAAAAAACACTTTTAAAAAAATTTACCAAATACTAAAATCAACTTCTGCTACAAGCAGAAGTTGATTTTAGAAAGAAAAAGTAATACTAAACTAAGCCAGGGTAGTGGTGGTGGTTGTGGTGACGGCCCTTTGCGTTCTCGTGGTGCGGGTCAGAGCCGAGAGGATGGACAAGGGAAAAAAAAAAAAAAGAATGGGAAGAGTACGTATAAAAACGACGTCAACATGAAAACGAAAATTATCTCAAAACGACATTATCAAGCAAACAACAAAGATCTCGAAAACAACATTATTAAGGGAAAAAACCAACACATGAAAACGACGATGATATGGGAGAGAATAATATAGAAAAACGACAATGGCTACAAAAGACTACTAGAAATTACTATAATATTGAACTGCTGCGGCACAGAAACGACGTCCAAACGAACGACAGCAAACTAAAAAATGACATCATCATCTAAAAGGACAACCAACAAACGATAAAATAAGTTAACCACGGTAACAACATCTAAAGAATAATATGATTTAACTCAGAAGCCAAACTTTTATATAATACAACTAATTAAAAAATACAAACGGTAAATAGAAATAAAAATTAACCGCTTTTTTTTAAGCTTAAAATAAGAAAAAGACAAGAAAGTGAAAAGTAAAAAATGTGAATGGCATAAATGGAAAAAAAAAACATCACAATTGCCTGTTTTATTACGCTTTTATTATATAATAAATAAGTGGAGACTAACAACTGAAACAAATATTTACTTAAAATTTAAAATTATTATATTTTCATATCTTACAGATATTACACATAACTTCATTCTTGAATCTGGACTTGAAGATGTCTTTTGTGATGTACACAAATAAACTCTCATTCACCGTTAATCTTTCATAGGGATGTATAACCAATTCTTCATAATATTTATATATAGCAAAAAAAAAAAAAAAAAAAAAAAACAAAATATTTATATATAGCAAAAAAAAAAACAAAAAAAAAAAAAACAAAACAAAAACAAAAAAATCTTGCAATAACAAGTATATTAAATGTCATCATAAGCCAACAAAGTAGTATATACATGTTATTAATCTTTTGTCTCAAACCTTTTTTCTTTCAATATTCTTTAATACTTTTTTTTTTTTTAATCACAAATGCAGCATACGCTGAGTCAATGATATACATTTAATTTTTGTTTTCTTTTACAACAATATAATGTAATTTTTGTTCGTATGCTGCCTGAAGTCAATCAATTAATTTAATATGTAATTTTGCTTCCTAGGAAACTTTCAATTTCAAAGAGAATAATTAATTACATAGAAGCTTGTCAAAATAACCTTCAGGGGGAGGTGAATTCAAAGTTAGACATTCAACTCAATTTGAGTTGAAGTTTGAGAAAATTGCATAATATGCCATTATAATCTAACAATGTTAGATTTATACCATCCAGTATATATATTTCGATATCTTTGTTGATTTTGATATTCTATCAAATAAAAAAATCCGGTACAATATTTTTAATATTCTATAGATATTAAATTAATGTCATTATATGACATAAAAAGTAAAGATGGTATTGTTTGAGTGACATTTTTGTATTTCTGTTGTTGAGTTTCAAATCTGAATTCAACGCCTTAGGAAAACACTTATTTGAACTATGGACTTCATTCGCACCGGAAAAATTGACCAAATACACTAAACGATCCAAGGGGCTTAAAGTTGATAAATTATAAATTACATTTGCTTTCCAATTTCATTATAAGAAAGAGAATTCTTGGACTAAATATGTCGAAGATTTGGTATATCAAAGTTGTATGTAAATGTGGACCAGAACAAATATTGTTGACCATAACTCATGAGTTTTTTGTTTCCACGTCGCCCGCCCTTTGTTTGGTATTTGAATATAGGAAGGTGGGCCTAACTAATTATCTGAATTTCTCCTTCATACTTTGATTAGACCTAACTTGAAAACACCGGTATACTTTTAAAAGGAGAAATTCATATCAAAATAGAGAATTATAAACATAAATGCTGACGTAAATGACCCCGAGATATAAGGAGATTTCACACTGAACATAAATTAGATCCACCGGTAAATTCGAAGAATCTTCTTCTTTTGATCAAATACATAACGCTTTTCATTTTTCTTGCCAAGGAAGAACACTAGGCGGTTGACGTGCAATAGGTTTCCGAGGGCTTGAGGGCAGCCCGGGACCGAGCTGCTGCAAGAAAAAAATGTGTGAATATGATGAGAGACCGCCATAACTGCGGAAAGTGCGGGAAGCAGTGCAAGTACATTAAAATTTGCTGCAATGGCAAGCATATGTCAATCCGTCCTTCAACAAGGGACATTGTGGTGGGTGCAAACAATATATAGGTTAAATATTAGGACCGTATTTGGAATTGATCTCGTTTTTGTTTTTTACGTTTTTTGAGAAAAAATAAATGAAAACGTTTGGTGCAATAAAAATAAAAAATAGAAATGAAAACGATTTTTTGGTTTAATGTAAAATGAGAAAGAAATGAAAAATAACTTTTAGCCGTTTTTTATTTTTTGTTTTCGTTTTCTCTTCTCTCGAACAGAGAGAGACATTAATGAGTTTTTTTATACTGAAAATAATCTCTTGATAAAACTACCAAACGTATTTTTAAAAATAATTTCTGTATGAGATTGAAAACGTTTTTCATTTTTATACAAAAAATAAAATTATTTTGAAACGAGTTCCAAACGCGACCTAAATTTTAAGGTTCAAATTGTTCTTCAACTATTGCAAACAAGAAGAAAAGCAAAGTAGTAGTACTCATGGTTTGAAATGATTATTCTTTACTGTATTTTCTTCTTTTCATGTAATTGAGCTTTATTGTTCCCTTTATTGTGGATATGATATCATGATAGTTATACTCAAACTCTTATACTATTATTTGCTTAATTTCAATGGATGTTATTGTATTTTACTGTGTTATGAATTTTAATTTATTTCTAATATGTAAAAAACTAAATAAAAATATACAATTTTTGGGTCAATGTCGGGTTCACAGGTTAATTTCGTTTCACAGGTCATTTTCGTGTCAACCTGCAAAGTGGTCGTGTCGTGTTCATATTGTGGTTTTTACAAAATTTCGTGTCACAGGTCGTGTTCGGATTGACTGTAAATTTAAAAAAAAATGATCAAAATACGACACGAATACGATACGTGATACGTATTGCTACCCATATATTATATAACATATGCCAAGATTTTTTATTTAATTACTCGGTTTTCCCGTGAGCATGGCCAAATAGTGCAAAAGGTCGTACCAAAAATTAGGCTTCAGCGTCGATGATTTTTATTGTTATTAAAGAGTTGAAATCAGGCGTGAATTTTATGCACTATAACGCACTATTTTCTTTTATGCCAACTTTTAGCGACGGCGTTAAACTTGTAATCATAAATCCCATTCATTAATGAATTATTGGACAGTTAGCGACTCTTTTAGCAATGACATTGCAGTGACAATTAATTAACGAATTTGAAGACATGCATGTCAGCGCTTAACAATGTTTACCAAGGACATTAGATTTTTAATGACGATTGTTAGATCTGATGTTACGTCTAGTGTTTTAGATGATGTTAAAACACTGTCTGAAACATGACTTAATTAATTAAAATACGGATTAATTACGTACAGTTGTTCGAGCTGTAAAAATTAAAAGAACACATAATATGACAATTTATTGGCACTCTTGTAAAAATTTAAAAACAGTCACTAAATTCTCCGTTTCTTGCAGCGATTTGGCATTTTCAGAAATTTATTCATATATATATATGTATATATATAATTGGACCCTAATTTTTCCTCTAAGTTTGGCATTTTTACATTGCTTTGACCAAGAGACTAAACGAGAGGAGAAAGAAAAAGGAAAGGAAATGGGAGAGTTTAGCAGACTGTTTGACATTTTTCATCCTGGTATTATTTGTGAAAATTAAAAAAAAAAAAAAAACCTTGACTTTTTATGTCTGAGATATGTGGACATGGACTTATTCAATGGAAAATTTGGCTTGGCATGCAGATTTTTTCCTTATGCTATTGGTACTGAAGTAGTACGGCTGAACATTCAAAGGTCAACTAACGGATAAAAAAAACGCAACTTTTATAGTGGAACCAAAAAAAAAAAAAAAAAAATCTACCGGTAGAACTCTCATTTTCAATCATTGGATTAAATCTGTGTAGGTCCGTATTAAAAATTTACAACGGATTATACAAAACTATTCCTATTGCCGATTGAATCGTTAAAAAATTAATCCAACAGTTATAAGTAGAGTTATCACGGTAATGAATGAAAAAAAGGTACATAGATTAGAGGAAAATTATAAGGTAGAACTTAGGTCCACATTCCTAATTCATTTACCAAACAAAATGGTGGGCGACGCGGAGACCAAAAACCGTGGTATGGGGCGGAAAAATTACAACTTGGAAAAAATCTCAAATGCATGTTTATGTATATACACACACGTAAGAGTCAACCTTTTTTATTTTTTTTTTTCTTTTTATGATGATTATTTGGTACCAAGTTACATCACCACATACCTCAGATAAACATCAAATGATATTGTTTTTTTTTTCTAGAGTAAATACGTCAAATATTTTTTGGTTAGAAATATTTTTAGTGAATTAATTATCTTCATAGTGAAATTGGAAATAAAATATATAGTCTAAACCTACCACGTTATTATAAGACTTCCAGATTAATGTTGTTAAGCTCCATATTGTTCCCTTTGAAATTGAAAGTGCAAACAAATTAATCAGTTTAATAATTGAGACTTTATAGGCAGCATATGACCAAAAACAATTATCTTATATTATGTACAAAAGATCATCAAAAGCTACCAATTGATACTGCACTGGCCAATGAAATATTGGGTTTTCATATTGTCTGCTAACACAAAACATTAACTCTATATATACATATTCTATACTCACATAAAGACGTGTCAATAGTGAATATTGTATATATAAGTCCCGTTCATTTCACCGATTCGAGTTTATAATTCGAGTTTTGCTATAATAAAAAACTCTCACATAAAGTAACACTTCAACTCGAATTAAAAACTCGAATTAACGAACTAAACAGCTTCATAATACATATGCTTTGACCAATTTGACACACTTCACTTATTATATTGCTATTATTTTGAGTTTTGACTTTTGTACAGCCTTTTTGATCAGGTATTTTCAGTTTTTTAATGATCATATTATGTTCGCATCTGAAAGGAGAAGCACATGATTCATGCATTTAGGGGTGAAATAAAAAAATCTCAACGCTTTTGGCATTTAAAAGTGGACATAACACACTATCAAAAGGTAGGCTAAAACGTGTCAAACCCACTGGCCAATACCAAAATTTCTCTCTATATATACTCAAAACCTCGCCATCTTCACACACCAAGCTCCCAAATTAAGCATTAATTCTTCCATTGACGCAAGTCATAATATTTCTCTTCTCTAACAAAAATGAAGCTCATTAACATGTTCTTGATTGTCACCGTTATTTTCGCCGATGTCGCGATTTGCGCCTTACAAAATGAACTAGAAAATTATAGTACTAATCGTGACAAGTTAGAATCTTCTTCTGATCAAATGCAACACTTTTCGGTGTTCTCGCCGAGGAAGCACACCAGGCGGTTGACGTGCAATAGGTTTCCGAGGATTTGTCGCGCCAAGGGCAGCCCGGGACCGAGCTGCTGCAAGAAGAAGTGTGTGAATTTGCTGAGAGATCGTCATAACTGTGGCAAGTGTGGGAAGAAATGCAAGTACAGCCAGATTTGTTGCAATGGAAAGTGTGTCAATCCGTCCTTTAACAAGAGACATTGTGGTGGGTGCAACAATAGGTGCAGTAGTGGAGGCCTTTGTGCTTTTGGACTTTGTAGCTACTCATAGGGATCATAAGATCTTAACAATACATGAATTTGTTTTAAGATTCAAATTCTTTAATTCCAAGATGATAAATAAATTAAATCATTGGTGTGATGATTTTGCTCTTGATTTTATTTTCCTTGCAGATAATGGTGATTTTTCTTTAATTTTTGCCAATTGCGTGGATACTATATAGTAAAGAATTATTTTGGCTAATAAATCAACGAATTTCTACATGGCTACCATATATACTAGTAAAAGTACAATTATTGCTAGTGTAGAGCTTTAAGTTCTCCAAAAAAAAATCGTATATACGTATACGTATATATATATGTGTGTGTGTTTGTCAATAAACGTACGGTCCGGCAAATTATTTCCAAATGGGCAAAAGAAAAGGCGAAAAAACGCAAAGAAAAAAGGAGAAAAATTAAACAACAAATTATTGTTAAACAACCATATTGCATTACGCAAATTATTCTTATCAACCATATTGCATTATTATTGCTCATGACTTAATATGAGGGAAGTAAAAGGCATAGAAAACTAAAGGAGAAAAACAATAATAAACAATATGGATGATCCTCTTTTCAACATATATTTGGAGTTGTGCTTTGGTGCCGAATGGTAATATTGGTCAAGGTTTATCATGTTGCTTACTTTAAACTTCGCTCGATTTTATCATTTCGTTTGAAACCAACAATCAATAACAAAAACAAAAAACAGATTGAGTTCGTTCATATATTCTTACCTTCCTACACACCAAAAAAAAAAAAAAAAAAAAAAGAACAATTCATTATCTATGATTGCACAAAAATAGATAATAAAGAATTGTTACCTTACATTTCCTTAATTTGTGCTTTTGAGTACTGCAAGCCGTCTAAATTAAAAAAGGTCAACGAATTGAAAAAAATAATAATAATAAAGAGAAGGAGAAATTCAATATTAGTTGGGTCCCATTTATATTCCTCATTCAAAATTTTGCATACCAAATAAAAGGTGGGCCAAGGCAGAAATATTGTGGGAATAATACGGAGAAAAAGTAGCTTCAATAATAGATCAAGTCCTAATGGCATGCGTATTAATATAGAAAAAAAAAAACAATACTTTTAGAATACATGAGTCTAAGATTTTTATGCCTTACATTTGTTTAATACTCTTTACTCAAAGAACTATGTCAGTCAAAAGAATATTAATAAAAAATAAAAGGTAAAAATCTTAGAACAACGTATTTAAAGGGTTAGTTCACTACTGATTTTCTCGTATTAATATACTCGATCCTTCCCACACAAAAAAAAAAAAAAAAAAACCATGAAAGCCAATGAGCTTGAATTAATAATCTGTTCACACTTTGTATCGAGTATATACAAGTCAATAATAATATTTATATTCAGTGTGTATATAAGTCAATAATGTGGTTAAACATTCAACCTGAGTCTCTTCTTCCCTCCTTCCTCACTCTCATTATTGATGGATCCCAAATTTCGATAATTCGTCCTTCCAAAAAAGGAGATCCTTGGGAAATTTTCTCTCCAATAAGATCATAGCTAGTCTTCTTTTCTTTTATTTTGTAGTTTTTGTTATATTTTCAAAATGAATGAAGATATATGTTCACTTAAATATTAATTTGCTTGTGGTAACTTTTATGTAGGTTTATAATTTTGTGTTGTAATCTCTTGTCAAGAATGGACATCGACAACATTTATTATATCAATCAGAATAGCAGAGGACATTTTGAAGATTTAAAAATTTATTTCTTGTGGAGGTAAATTTGATGTCCTTTGTGGAATCACAAGCACGTCAATAGAAAAAAAAATTGAATTATTAGATTTTTTTTTATTTATTAGATTTTGTTAAATTTGTTATGTTGATATTGTATTTCTACAAGATTTATAATTAACATTGAATGAAATTGCTAGGAATACTAATGAGACGTTTGGTAAGGGGATTCATACCATGATTTGAATCATGGTTCATGATTCGCTACAGTATTTTTTCTCACAAAACAATACACGTAAATAAAAAAATGATTCTAATCTATGAACCAAACGTCTCATTACTTTTAATCTCAACTATCATTAAATGCACACACATGACAACAGTTTTAAAGATAAACCTTCCTTTCTTTTAGCTAAAAAAGATGGAACATTATCTGATATGTTAACATATAAATAAGTCAAATTTTTTATCTGTTAAATAATAAAATCACATAAAATTTAAAAAGTATATAAATTCAACTGTTAAAAAAATTTAACTTAATAATACGCCTCCCAAAAAAGAAAAACCTTCCTTAAATGCTTCAGAGAGCCGCTCAAATGGCGTGTTATGTAATGCATATTTAAACCGTCTTAAATGTCATATCACTTTTACCGACTCTGGTTCAACACAGTTTTATAACTGTCCTCGTATCTTTTACTTAATAATTTTTTCTTTTTTTCTTTTTTTTTAATGTGAGAGTAACGATATATAGACATGGACTTATATATTCATTGGAAAATTTGGCTTGGTCATCCAGACTTTTCTTTTGTGCTTATGGTACCGAAATAGTACGGTTCAACATTCAATGGTCAACTCAGTGAAAAAAAGTCAGGAAAAAAGAGATAAATTGTACTTAATTAATACCCATTTAAAGTGTATAAAAATTTAGAAAATATCATATCTAACTTTTTATCTATTATTCTTAATTCGGAAAATATCAATGGTTTTTAATTTTAAGTTTCTACAGTAAAAAGTTCTCAGAAAATATCACATCTAATTTTTTCTGTCACAGTAAAAAGTTATCAGAAAATGTCACATCTCAGCTCGAATTGAAAACTCGAATTCACGAAGTGAACGAGGCCTATTTTTATCTATTATTCTTAATTAATACCTATTTAAAAAGTAAAAATCCCTAATTAGGGACTTATGCACCCTAGTCCCTAAGGTAAGTTCAACATATAGAGACGAAAATTAAATATGTTGGGTCCACATTCCTAATTCATTTACCAAACATGGTAGGCGACGCGGAGACCAAAAACCGTGGGTTTTTTATTTTTTTATTTTTTTTTGAGCAAAATCGTGGTATGGTTATGGGATGCAAAAATTTACAACTTGGAAAAGAGTCTCAAATGCACGTAAAAGTCAACCTTTTTTTTTCTTTTCTTTTTTTGCGATTATCTGGTTCGAAGTTCGTAAATATGTTACACCTCGGATATACATCAAATATTGGTTAAAATATTATCTCTTCATTGTGAAATTGCAAAAATGGAATATTTACCTACCACGTTATTAAAAGACTTCCAGATTAATTTTGTTAAGCTCCATATTGTTCCCTTTCAAATTGAAAGTTTCCTAGCTACGAAGCAAATGAGTAATTAATTACCTTGATTGACTTTACGCATATGACTAAAACAATTTTATCTTATATTATTATGTATGTGCAAAAGATCATTAAAATTAAGCATACCAATTTATTCTGCACTGACCAATGAGATATTGGGTATTGATATTGTCTGCTAACACAAAACATTAACTCTCTCTCTCTCTCTCTCTCTCTCTCTCTCTATATATATATATATATATATTTGTATTCTATATTTACATAAAGACATGTGACCAAATTGAATATTGTAGAGTATATATGCTTTGACCATTTTGACAAATCTCACTTGTTTTATTACGATTAAATACCATCTTTGTTTCACTTTCTTATACCTTTTTGATCGGGTCATTTTCAGTTTTTTAAATCAACTTAATGTCTTTGCATCTGAAAGAGAAAGCACATGCATGCATTTAGGGGTGGAATAAAGTCTCAAAGCTTTTGGTATGGCATTTAAAAGTGGACTTCTCCACTATCAAAAGGTAGGCGTTGATCATGAAAACGAGTCAAACCCATTGGCCAGTGCCAAATTTAGCTCCTTATAAATACCCAAAAACTTCATCACCTTTCTCACAGACCAAGCTCCCAAACCATTCTTCCATATTTGACACAAGTCACAAAAATGAAGCTCATTAGTATGTTCTTGATTGTCACGATTATTTTCGCCGATGTCGCGATTTGCGCCTTACAAAGTGAACTAGAAAGTTATAGTACTAATCGTGACAAGTTAGAATCTTCTTCTGATCAAATGCATGAAGTGGAACACTTTTCGGCCTTCTCGCCGAGGAAGCACACCAGGCGGCTGACGTGCAATAGGTTTCCGAGGATTTGTCGCGCCAAGGGCAGCCCGGGACCGAGCTGCTGCAAGAAGAAGTGTGTGAATTTGCTGAGAGATCGTCATAACTGTGGCAAGTGTGGGAAGAAATGCAAGTACAGCCAGATTTGTTGCAACGGCAAGTGTGTCAATCCGTCCTTTAACAAGAAACATTGTGGTGGGTGTAACAATAGGTGTAGTAATGGAGGCCTTTGTGCTTTTGGACTTTGTAGCTACTCATAGGATCATATATATATATATATATATATATATATAAGATCTTAAGTATACATAATTTGTTTTGAGATTCAAATTCTTTAATTTTAAGATGATGAAAAGTTAAAGTCATTGATGTGATGATTTTAATTTGTCTTGTTTTTATTTTTGTTGTGGATATGGTGATTTTTCTTTTTGCCAAGTGCGTGGATGGATGTTGAAATAAATTATTTTGGTTTATAACAGAGAATTTCTACATGGCTACCACATATAATGATCAATGTTTCAGTATATCTACTTATATCTTGATGTAAATATATATATATATATATATGTGTGTGTGTGTGTGTGTGTGTAGAATACCAAATCATATCCACTTTGGAAATGGCATACTGGAACCCCAACTATATATTTGCCGATCTATTCAAAAAAGGAAAAAAAAAAAATAAAGAAGCTGAAAGAAAAAGAAAATAAAGAAAAATTTTGCTCTTAGTAGTAAAACCTATTTAGTCGGCTATTCCTACCAATATTTTCTCCATGTATCAATCATATTGCCCGTGACTCATGAGAGAATGCAAAGAGAAAATTTGAAAAAAAAACATATCGTTGATCCATTCGTTTCCACATATATTTGGTGTTGTGCCTTGGTGAGTATATTGGTCAAGTTTTATCAGAAAATGAAAAAGAAAAAAAAAAATTCCATAACACATGCCTACTTTATCACACTTTTATTATATTATAGATAATAGATATTGAATATTTCTTTGGACTTTGTAAAATTTAATCATTTAGTTTGACACCAACAATCAAGAATAAAAACAAATAAAAAAAAACAAATAAGTTCGTATAAATAATGTTCTTACTTTTCCACACACAAAAGAACATTTCTTTATCATATGGCATAACATGTAAAAACCAAAATTTTCTTAATCTCCCAATATAGGTTGAAACTTTTTTAATCTCAACAAATAATTAACGCACGTTTTTTTCTTGATATTCATCTCTTGCTCATATAAAACTCTTCTGCTTAACCCTCTTCTACCTTTAAGTTTGTTGCTTAGAGCAAGGGCCAATAGGGAATAAGGCAAAAAACGAAAAGTTGTTTGTTTTTGTTTTTTCCCTCCAAAATGGAAAATGAGAAAAATATGGAAAGTGTGGTTTTTGTAAAGAAGTCATGGCTTAGGGAATTTTTTTGGGGTTCAAATTCATAACCTTATAATGGAGTCAGGTCTGAAATTACCGTTATAGATTATATCTGTAATCACGATTTGGGAGTGGTTCTGTGTCCTTGACAAGGGACAAAAAGGGCTAATTAGTGGGAAAAGTAGTCATGATCATTGACAATGAAATATGAATACGAGTCTTTACAAGAAAATTAGGCTTGACATACGGATTTTCCTCTGTGCTTTTGAATACTTCAAGCCGTCTAAATTCAAAACGGTCAATGGATTTAAAAAAATAAAAATAAAGAGCAGGAGAAAATCAATATTAGTTAGGTCCACTTATTCCTAATTACTAATTCATAATTTCAAATTATACCAAACAAATGGTGGGACAAAGACTGAAATTTGTTTGGGAATAATATGGAGAAAAAGGAGCTTGAATCTAAATGCATGTCTATTAATAATCTCTTCACACTTTGTCATGCATATAAAGTCAATAATACTTGTAATATCCGTGTGCATATAAGTCAAATAATGTGGTTTAAACACTCAGCCCTGAGTCTCTTCTTTTCTCCTTCCTCTCTTTCACATTCTGTTAGTTTTTGGTAAACTAACATGGTATCAGAATGGGAGGTCATGAGTTCAAACCCCTGTAATTACACTTTTTATCCTCATTTAAATTGTCATAATGTGTTGGGTCTTTAATATATATCGGGCTTAAATATTCACATGTTGGGCTTTCTAATTAATTTACACACACAATTGCTCATTGTCCGGTCTACACGTGAGGGGGAGTGTCAAAGTATAAAATTATTGTTGACCCACATCGTAATAGCTTAAACTTTTGGGATGGATTGGTAAACTAACACATTCATTGATCCCAAATTCTTTAATTCTTTCTACCAAAAACAGGAGATCCTTGGGTCATATATACTTCCAAAATGAACAAAAATATGTCCGCGTAGATCTTAATTTATTAGTGATGATTAGTTTAGTCTGATTATTTTTCTTTAAATTTTATTATTTCAAGTATTTTTGTCTGGTAATTTCAATTGTCAAAGATCGACATTGACAACGTGTTCATTTATTGTATCAATCAGAATTGCTGAGGGCGTTTTAAAAGATCCAAAGATTTATTCTTTGTGGAGCTAAATTAACTGCTCATGGAATTGCATGCGCGTTAACAGAAAAAGTGAATTGTTTGATCTTTTCTATTATAATTAATTATTTGTTTTCGAACTTATATATCTACAGGACTTATACTTATAAAGTGAATGATATTGCAAAAATACTAATTTTCATCTCAACTATTGTACCAATTTTGAGTTGTTATTCTCTTATTGGGAGTTGTTTAATAGATTGTCACACTTTTCTTAGGGGCTTTTCGCGACCAAATTATGCAGTTTTTGTGCGACCAATTTTTGGTCACAAAAAACTTTTTTCTTGTAGTAAAAACTCAAACTTGATAAAAAAAAAAAGGTGAATATTAGGATTGTTGTCCACACTACTCTATATGTTATTAATGTTTGTTTTAGTTGAATAAAGTTACTATATATGTTATATATTTTAAAGAGAACAAAAAAAAAAATAAAAATTCAGTCCCTTCACATATGCACACACACATATTTTGTGTGTGTCTATATACATACATACATACATATGTATGTATATATGTATGTGTATATAAATATGTATATATATATATATATATATATATAGACCTGAGAGAGATAGATAACGTGGTACATACCAAATCTTGGTTAGACTTACAGCGCCAGAAATTCTCTTCATAATGAAATTTTACCAGCATAAGATTTCCCGAATAATCCGATTTGATTTGCCGGTCTCCATAATTCACCTCGGAAGTTTCCTATGGAAGCAAAAAGTTAACCTTATAACTCGACTTTCTACACATTTTTATTTAACTATATTCTTTCTGAGAAGGAACAATAGATTATTAATATATACAATACACTCGACAATGCACTAAGATATAATGTTGGAGTTTGATCATGTTTTCAGAAGCACGTAATCATGTGGAAAAATTGAAATATATTGCACAGATCAT
This sequence comes from Morus notabilis, assembly GCF_000414095.1. NCBI lineage: Eukaryota > Viridiplantae > Streptophyta > Magnoliopsida > Rosales > Moraceae > Morus > Morus notabilis. The sequence goes on along the minus strand of NW_010359147.1, from coordinate 12,491 downwards.
TTGACCATTTACACGTATCATCACTTATTATATTGCTATCTAGAAATTAAGAGTACTTTTTGGGTTAGACTTTTTTTTTTTTGTATAATCCTATGTATTCAGTTTCTCATAACCTTTTTGTGTCACTTTCATTTACTTTTAGGCGTAATTAATATTATAAAATCTAAACACTATTGCCCATTGGTAGTAGTTGAATTTGGACTTCTCCACTTACAAAAAGTACGCTAAAACGTGTCAAACACTTTGCTAAATTCAGTTGCCTATATATATATATATATATATATATAACCCTAAAATTATTCACCATCTCATTCTCACCAAAACAGTTATAAGCTCTAAATAGTTTTCTTGAGCCATTGAAATAAAATCCCTAGCTACAAATATCTTTCTTTTCCTCAGAAAAATGAAACTCATTAGTTTGAGTTTGATTATCATGATTGTTTTCACCGATATCGCGATTTCTGGCCTTAGAAGCCCTAGAGAATGAGCTAGAAAATCATGACCAGTTGGATAATTCGCCTTCTAACCAAATACATGAAGTGGAACATTTTTCATTTTTCTCGCCAAGGAAGCACACTCGGCGGGTGACGTGCAAGAGGCTCCCGAGGATTTGTCGCGCCAAGGGCAGCCCCGGGCCGACTTGTTGCAAGAAGAAGTGTGTCAATGTGATGAGAGACCGCCATAACTGCGGCAAGTGCGGGAAGAAGTGCAAGTACAACAAGATTTGCTGCAATGGCAAGTGTGTGAACCCGTCCTTCAACAAGAAACATTGTGGTGGGTGCAACAATAGGTGCAACAATGGAGGCCTTTGTGCTTTTGGCCTTTGCAGCTACTCATAAATGATGAAGATGGTAGTTCGGTTTTCAATATTTAAATTCTTTATTTTTGTGAAGAAGAAGGAGAAAAACAATCATAGTAAGAATAAAAATATATATGTTAATGGACAATATATATGTCAATTAATTATTTGTTTATGCATTATTTGGTCTTTGTTTCATGTTGTAATAAAAACATGGAGTTTTAGCTAGAGCTAGCCTACGTTGGGGCAATTTTTCAAGAGAATACGTAATTTTTGACAAATATCGATATGTTGTGATCGTTAAATGATAATTGGTAATCATATGTGCCTCGCTTTCATACTTTTGTTTTCATATAGTTATTTTTTTTCCCAAGAAAATAACTCAACTTACTCTTAGAAGTGTATTAGTCTAGATTTTTACCTCTTACTTTTGATTAATCTTTTTACTAATATAGAATTTAATTAAAAGAGTATTAATCAAGAATAAGATGTGTCTTCTTTTCCGTTTTTTTTTTTCCTTTTCTGCACGGGCCTTAACTTTTGAAGAACTAATAATTGTTGTTATTACTTTAATTAATTGTCCCAACCTCACTGATCTCTAAATAATTTACCGATCAGAAAAAAAAGTCAACTCTTTTAGTTAAAAGTGTCAAAGATTCATGGGGGTTTTTTTTTTTTTTTTTTTTTTTTTTTTTTCAATTGTACCACAACCAAAATAGAGTTACATTATGTGATGTGCTAATTCACGAAAATATTTGGTTAAACTATAGATACACTTTCTAATTTTTCATGATTTATGCAAAGACAAAGCACTTTGGGGGGAGCTATTACTTATTAGTAAAAGCTCTTGTGCGACTAGCATAGCCTAGATTACTTTTGAAGCGTCTCTAGAGATATCACCAGGATACATAATTACTTTTAGACTTGACTATTATGGTAACTTTTTTGTTTGATATTTTTTATGGAACTCTATTTTAATAATTAAATATTGCAACCGATACTTTAAGGCCCCATTCATTTTATCGATTCGAGTTTTGTTATAGTAAAAAACTCTCAGAAACAGTCACATCTAACTTTTTTGTTACTGTAAAAAATTCTCACATAAAATCACATATCAATTCAAATTAAAAACTCGAATCAACAAACTAAACGAACCCTAAAATCATTGAGCAGATGTGGCTCTTCTTAGGCTGTCACGAGAAATTGACAGATCCATGCCACAATAATAAGAAATATACACAACCATATTTTTACACATCAATTAGAGAAAACCCCCATATAATCTGTCTTTTTAAACATTAGCTACGCAATTTCCACATCATTCGGCGGCGGCGGCGGTCGATCTTGTTCTTTTTATTTTCAAATATGCATCCCTTCATAGAAGTGCACCATAAATATATTTAACATATATTTTAGGGATAGTGGTGGTCATGTCATTTGATTAATAGGTGTAAATTAATAAGTTTAAATAGAAATATAAATTTTTATAAAAAAAAATACTGTAGTAAAAAATGTTTGAACTATAATTCAAATGATTAGAGAAAAAAAAAGCACCCAACTATACGCGAATAATGAATATACTTTTAAAAAGGTCAACTATATATTGGAGTGATAATAATTACAGAAATTATAGCACATAGCATTTTTACAAAATTAAAATAAGTAGCAGATTTAAAAATAGTTGAGGTAAATAATAGTTAATAAGTAATTTACTCAGTAAATGTTTTATTTACAATTAGTAAAAAGATAATATAAATGTAAATTTTCAATTTATGACTAATAAAAAATAAATCACTACGTAAAATTTATATTTACATGGTAAATTTTTAATTTACTATTATTTACTTCAAATGTTTTTTCGTATTCGATCGAGAAAGCGTTACTTGTTAGAGGAACATTTCTTATAAGAATATATATATATATATATATATATATAGTGGCCACGAAAACTTTCTACATGATGGAATATGCAAAATGAAAACTTTTTTTAGGAAATTAAGATGACAAACTTGTATATGATGAGCGATTTCCACGGGAAATCCTGTGGCCCTTTTATTATACTTTTAGTTTGCTTCATAAGGACTCATGAGAGTCTAAACAGGACAACTCTAATTAATCTGCTTTTCTCAAAATACGCAATCAATTACATATAAAATTAAATGATCAGCTCTCGATCTTAAGCTAATTTCCGTGCAATATATATATATATATATATTGTCGATACTAGCATAGTTGATCATATATTAATAATTTCCTTGTGGTTACAGTTACCGTATGAAATTTTGAGTCATAATTAAATCCTAGAGAGCTTGCCTATGTTACCTATTGCCTATTGCCTAAGCTTTAGAAAGCTCTACGGGCAATTATATATATATATATATATATATATTTATTTATATGTGTATTATATATAAATAATATATGATTTAACGACTTTGACTGCATGCATGTGCATGCCTTCTCAAATAATCGTTTGGGGTTTGACTCAGGGCATATACACATTCAATAGGTAATAGCTAATATATATATATATATATATATGTATATATTATATCTTTAAAACCTAATTACACGTACGTATATTATCAAATTATTCTATCAAATTTCTACCAAGTATTTTTTTTAATTATGTTTAGGAGTAATGGAGAATACATACATATTGGATCGAATTCTTCCTTCTATAGTACTTCCAAAATCCAAACAATCAATTACAAATTTTAAAGCCTACGAGTATAGCTCTAACAAAAATGTGTAATACTTTCTCAACACACAATGAAGTTATTAATCGATACATTTTACTTATATATTACGTAGTTTTTCAATACGCACGACAGAATACACTCAGAAATAATTGAATCGCCATAGACGATCGGAATTAACAATATTGTAAATATAAATTGTTTCGTATTAATGTTTGAGAACCACCAAATTCATTTCATGTGGTTACTTTATTGCATATACTAGGAATAAAAATTAATCACGAACCTCACGAGATCTCAATATTCATCAAAGAGATATTGATCATCACAATCAATAATAATTAATATTCTTCTCTCCTTTTTCTTCTTAATTCCTCTTCAAGCATAGCTGCACATGCCATAGAGGCAGTACTTGCCGTGGTGGCACCTATGGTTGCACTCGCCGCAATGCCTCTTGTCGAACCACACGTAGACGCACTCCCCGCGGCAGCAAGCCTGCGTGTACATGCACTTCTTCTTGCACGCGCCGCAGTTGTGGTGGTCGGTACGCAAGTCCACGCACTTGTTGTTGCAGCAGGTCGAGTTCTTCCCGCCCGCGAGGGTGTAGCACACCTCGAGGTCCTTGTGGCAGCGGTCGGCGGCCCTAGGGTTTCTCTCCTTCTCGTTCTCCGCGAGGAAGCGACTCCTCGCCCTCTTGGAATGCAGTAGGACATGTGGCACTTCCTCTAATTCATGATTATGGACAATGCCATTGGTGGTCATCTTTGTGCCACCTTCTTCTATCTTCATGACCATGGTTTTCATGGTTAGGGTAGTTGATAAAGCCATCGTTATTGCGATTAGGAAGATTATCTTGACAAGTTCCATGTTGGTTTAGCCTCCTTTTTTGCACTATAGAGAGAGAGAGAGAGCGAGAGAGAGAGAGAGAGAGAGAGAGAGAGAGAGAGAGAGAGAGAGAGAGAGAGAGAGAGAGAGAGAGAGAGAGAGAGAGAGAGAGAGAGAGAGAGAGAGAGAGAGAGAGAGAGAGAGAGAGAAGAGGAGAGAGAAGATATTTGTGTATTGGATTTTCTTAGGGAATTTTGAGAGTGAGTTTTGATGGGCATGTGAAGGAGGGAAGACTTGATGTTTATACTTTATAGTAGGAAGAAATGAGAGAGAGGGTTTGACGCGGGAAAAGTGGTAAAAAAAAAAAAAAGGTGGTGCTTTCTTTTGGGGTGTGTTGCGAAGAGTGTGGTGTAATATATTCTAGGGTTAAAATATTTATGGTCCAAAAAGAAGCGTTTTTTTGGGTACTCCACTTTTTGTGAAATTGCATGCTTGGAATTACAATTTTGCCCATACGAATAGTGAATTAACCGTGTGACATGGAAAGAAGTCAAAAGGGCAAATCCGAGATTTTCCCAACCCATAATTTGTGATTGAAGTATGGAGTGCCGTTTGAACAAGAATCCAAATGTGCTACAAATGGCCGACCTGAAGAAATTGAGGCATGCCGTTAGGGGAAGCAAAGGGGTTATGAGGGCATTAATAATTTAATGGTGTAACTACAAAAACACCCTTCAAAATATATAAATATACATACACATATATATACATGCCTATATATATATATTGTAAGCTGACGTGTTTGGTTAAACTAAACTTGAGCTTCAAGAAGGTCTATATACAACCCATATCGTCACTAGTTAGATAGCTAATGTTCTTATTAATCAAATTGATATGTGAATACAAAGTTAATTAGCACTCAAGCCTTAAAGAGATACACGTTTTCTGTGTAACAAGTCAATTAAGCAGCAAACCAAGTGGCGCACCCTATGAAAAGACCGCACGTGTCTTGTCATTGGCTCTTTTTTTTTTTTTTTTTTTTAAATTTTGTTTGTCTAAGTGTATATTTGACCCATTTCGTATATTCTATTGGCGCCTATTTGGTTGCAGGTCGAATGTTGTTTTGTTTTAGTTTTAAGAAATAGGATCACATGATGCAGACTCAAATCTATTGTTAAATTTTTCTATGTTTAATCAATCATATTATGTCGCATGTTAAGTTTTTTTTTTTTTTAAGTTTTTTAAGCGCTCTTCCTTTTTTTTTTAAACATTTTTAAATAATGCGATATAATATGATTGATTAGATACCATTTGAGATCAAAATTGGATGAGAGAGATAAATTTGCAAAATGCATGACAAACAGAAGAGACTCTATATTGAAAACAATGAAGAATGGTAAGAATGAATCTCACCTCTACAAACACTTAATTAAAACTTTGTGGAATTATTGTCTACCGCTAAACAATAATTTCTACAACATAACTATTCGCACTTAATTACCACAAACAATAATTTCTACGAAAACTATTCACACTAATGATTTCTACATACACTATTCACAATAATTTCATTGTTTCTTAACCGATCCTCTTGTTGGCAGCATATATTTTGATTTGGTTTATCCTGCCTTCTGATTGGTGGACGTCCGATATGGAAGCTTACTTGCATTGTGGAACAACATAACTTTATTTACGGTTAGATAATTTGTAGTTCAAGCAAAGCAGGAAAAAAAGAATATGATCATTTTTTAGTATATATTATTCATTCTTGGCTGATACATTGGGGAAAAGCAGTATAAAGAGTATCATTCTGATATGCCATTCCATCAATGGAATATTGGGGTTTGCAAACATATTAGAAATTGTTAGTTTACCAATTCATCCCAAAAGCTTAAGCTATTAGGAGGTGGGCTAACAATAGTTTTATACTTTAACACTCTCCCTCACGTGTGGGCTGGACAATGGACAATCGTGTGGGTAAATTAATTGGAAAGCCCAACACGTGAATATTTAAGCCCGAGATATATAAAGACCCAACACATGATGATAATTTTAAATGGGGATAAAGAGTGTAATTACGGGGATTTAAACTCAGGACCTCCCGCTTTGATACCATATTAGTTTACCAATCCATCCCAAAAACTTAAGCTATTAGAATGTAGACTAACAATAGTTTTATACTTTAACAAAAGTCAAGCTCCTTCTTCTTGAGGGGAATATGGTGTATAAAATTGACCAATTAATGATCTTTCAGATCTATAAGACCACCCTATATATTATGCGTTCAAAATTACTTTCTTACTCTTCTAGAGACTTTATTGTTCATTATGCTGAAATGAACAATAAATCCCATATTTAACAATAAATCCCAAAGTAGGAAAACAAATCCCATATAATTATGCTGAAATCTTCATATTCGAAATTTGGCCTTGACATTGTTCATTAGAGTTCAATCAAACGTTATTTAGTTCAAGAAAAAAAAGAATTGAAACTTTATTTAACAACTAGTTGAACTCCACGTGCTATGCATGTGGGGAGTAATCCGTGTGTTAAGTACGTACTTAAGTTTTAATTACCGTGTTATTATTAAAAGCATAAAACATCTTAATATAAAATCTAAAAAAGGAACCAAAATGAAAAAGAAGAATAAAGTTTTAGGGAAATAAGAAAAAAAAAACCCTCAAAAAAGGAATAAAATGAAGAAAACGATAAGTTTTAAGGCAAAAGAGACCAAAACGAAAAAAAAATAAAGTTTGAGGGAAAAATAGGTAAAAAAGGACCAAAATGAAGAAATAAATAAATCATAGGTTAAAGTGAACCAAAGCAAAAAAAAGATAAAGTTTCAAAGTAAAAATAATAAAAAAAAAGGTTCAAAAATGACAAAAACTAAGAAATAAACAAGTTTTAGGGCAAAGGAACCAGAAAAAAATAAACTTTCAGGACTAACATAAAAAAGGTTAAAAAAAGAACTAAAATGAAGAAATAAATAACTTTTAGACAAAAGAAATCAAAATGAAAAAAAATAAGGGTTGAATGCAAAAATTAAAAAAAGAGCAGAAATGGACTAAAATAAAAAAAATAAAATTTAGGGCAAAAAAATCAAAATAAAAGAAAAATAAAATTTCAGGATAAAAATAAAAAAAGACTAAAATGATAAAATAAATAAATTTTAAGACACTACCGTAAAAAAATATCTAAATAGGATAAAATTTATAAAAAAAAAATTAATTTAAGTAAATAAAAAGAACCATCAAAAGCAACAAAAAAAAGAAACAATCAAAACGTGCGTTTCAACCCAACGAACGTTTTAGTTGAAGGTACTGTTTAATAAAATTTATATATTTTTAGGGTTGAAATCAGTACCACAGTCATCACTGTACATGTGGACATCATTTGGAGAAAAATATCAACTCGAATTGACTGAAATTAACTGGAGTCCAGATTGACTCAAGACGACTGAAAAATATTGGCGACATGAGGAGTATAGGAACCGCTGTCGATATTTAAGGAAATAGATTTCTTAGAGGTCACAAAGATTATCTCAGCTAAATTTTATACTAAAGGATCAAATCGGATCAATAATAAATAGGAAATATCCCAAGAAGCCATTATGGAAACAAGGAAAGAGAAAGTCAACTGAAGGAAAATGAAAACTATCCAATTTAAGAGAAAATGAAACTAGAATGCCATCTCCTATAAATAAGGGATGATTCCAAACTCCTCATATTATGCTCAAGAGTCTCTCTCTAGCTTTCGCTCTTCCTTCTTCTCAAATTCTCACAAAAGTATTATAATTGTACTATTTTCATTACATAGTGAAACCCCCAAGACCCTACGGTGGACGTACTCTGAAATCATCAGAAGAACTACTATAAATTCATTTTTTCATATATTTTACAACACTTTATATTTTCGTTACAGCAATATATCGACTCAAATCGATTTAATTCAACTCATCAACGTGATCGCCATCCAAGAGCAACCATTGGCCCTTAAACGAATTTAATTATAGAATTCGATCTATAAATATATATATATATATATATATATACACACACGTATAGATGAATAAATAAATAAATAAATGAATAAAAATAAATAAAAGAGTACAATCGAACGAAAGTGTGTCCATGGCAGCTTGAGAAGGTAGGTGGTGGGAGAGTTGGAATAAGAAAATCCTGACCTAAAAATGTCTAATAGTGTAGGACTGTAGGTAGGTAGGTGGGTATGGTTGCTCGGTTGGTAGGTAAAGAACTATTTAGCCAATTTTGTAAACTTTTTATTCATAGCTTTCTCAATAATTATAAGGTAAATCTATGAGAGCATTTGTGAGATTAATTATTAATTATATAACAAAATGACAATTAACAAGAACATTTTTGATGCAAGGCTAAATTAGTGTGTTAATGTTAAATTTTAACGGAAAATCATACTCCAATACAAATTTTTTATTTGAAATTTGCTATATGTTATATTTGGTAGTAAATTTACTACTAAACGCATTTCCAATATAATGTTAGAATTGACGTGAGAATTACAAATTTGATATTTGAGTATAAAAAAACTCTTCATTGCATTGTCATTTGTTATGTCAAATTTATTATTTATTATATTTTTGTGACAAATTTATCATCAAATATAACATATGATGAATTTAATATTTAATTATTATTGGTTAAAATATTTATTTTTTATTTATTCATAGTAACATTTGTACTTTTAAATTATTATACAATTACATTACTTGAAAAAGAAAAATATAAACTACTGAAAATTGCGTAAAACATGATGAGTGATGAAATTACACCTGTCTCTAGGTGAACGTGTTGAAAATCGCCTAAAACAGGATTAGTAATGATATGGCCCTGTTTTAACAAGCTGGGAGAAGATAGTTTTGACGGATTGACGAGTTTCATGGGTTAAAATACATCTTCATTCCTTATAAAAAAGAAAAAATTTTGCATTAAACAATTATTTTTGATTTACATAGGACATCATCCTAACATTCTAATCCTAATCTTAATCTTAATCTTAATCCTAATCCTAACATACATACTAAGGGAGAATATCCAATACCATCACTAACGAAACGTTCTTTCTTCATCCTTTTCTTTTTCGAACTTTTCATTTTTTTTTTATTTTCCACTTATTTTTATGCTTTCCTCTCTTTTTGTCTCTTTCTTTTTTTTTTTACCCTCTTTTCATTTTTTCTTTTTCTCCTATTACTTTTTAATTTTTTCTCAAATTGACCTTCGTAAATATATTTTTCTGTCTAATTCTCCGATATCCTACATGCATACTAATACTCCATTTAGTAAGAGGGAAAGAAAATATAATAGAAAGAAAACACATAAAAAAGAAAGAAAATGTAAAAGATTCGAAAGAAGTTGATTTTCCTTTATGTTATTTGGTATGATGGGAGAAAAGAAAATATGTAATAGGCTAATAAGTGAGTATTTTACAAATTATTTAATATTAATTTAGTTTTAAAATAGGTTGTTTTGATAGTCTATGATTTAGAAGTTTTTTTGTGTGATTTCCTGGCCGGCTATTTGAACTAGTAGGAATCAGTTCATTCATCATAATGGGGCCAAAACTGCTCGGGATGTGCTGGAAATGGCAGGTTGGATGCTCTTTGAGTTTCAAAATTGTTGGACTGAGTGTGTGTGGAGGGTTGGACTATGCAGCATCCTCAAGTTGTGAAGCGGTTTAAGCCGCCGCCTAGTCTCCCTTAAACTTAATACTGATGTAGCTGTTCGGCCAGGGGTGAGTTTTGCAGAGATGATATGGGCGTGGTGTGTGATTGCACGTCAAAGAGGATCTGTGGCTCTTTCTCCCCTTTCGTAGCAGAGTGTTTAGCCTTACGGGAGGGTTTGTTATTTGCTCAGCAGTATGGTAGCTGAGCGGGGGTGAGTTTTGCAGGGATGATATGGGCGTGATGTGTGCTTGCGTGTTAAAAGAGGATCTATGGCTCTTTCTCCCCTTTCCTAGCGGAGTGTTTAGCCTTTCAGGAGGGTTTGTTATTTGCTCAGCAGTATGATAGCTGAGTAGGGGTGAGTTTCGTACGGATGATGTGGGCGTAGTATGTGCTTGCGTGTCAAAAGAGGATCTATGGCTCTTTCTCTCCTTTCCTAGCGGAGTGTTTAGCTTTACGGGAGAGTTTGTTATTTGCTCAGTAGTATGGTATTCCAATTCACATTGCTGAGGTGGATGCTAGTTTGGCAGTGCAAATGGTCAATTCGAGGCCTTCGTTTGGTGAAGAATGGATGCTATCATTCGCCTTTTTGTCTCTAGTTGAAGATTGGAAATGCTGCCATATCCGTAGAGAGGCGAATGTAGTTGCTCATACTCTTGTGTTTAGGGTTGGCAATATAAGTCACGACACGATAACACGACTTGAAAACGACATGAATTTCACGGGTTAGGGTTGAGAAAAAAGAGGTTCGGGTCAGAATTGAGTCGACCTGAAATTGACATGAAAAACACTGGTCAATTTCGAGTTGGACTCGCCTAACCCGAACATGACACGAAACTCATAAAAAACTAAAAAATACATATATTTTTCACTACATATTTTTGATTTTATTATGAACTTGTGATAGCATGATAGTTATACTCAAAATCTTATACTATTATTTGCTTAATTTCAATGGATGTTATTGTATTTTAGTGTGTTATGAATTTTAAGTTATTTCTAATATGTAAAAAACTAAATAAAAGTATATAATTTTCGTGTCAATTTCAGGTTCACAGGTCAATTTCGTATCACGGGTCATTTTCGTGTCGTATCGTGTTCGTGTTGTGGTTTTTAAAAAATTGTGTCACTGGTCGTATTCGAGTTAACTACAAAATTAAAAAGAAATGATTAAAATACGATACGAACACGACACGTGATATAAATTGTCACTCCTACTTGTGTCCTTTGTTTATCGTTTTGCTTTTGATATTTTAGGGGTTGATAATTCCCTACTTTTGTTGCTCCGTTTGTCATTGCCGATTTGGTTTAGCAATAAAAGTTTTTTCCCTAAAAAAAAAAAAGAAAAAAAAGAGTGGATTTTAGTTTTGCTCTCAATATTGGAGAGATAATTTGGTGGGCGCTAGAACAACTTTTATCCATCTTATTTTTCTCTCTCTTTTATTTCTTGGATTTCTTTATCCCTTAAGTTTCGGTAACCAATTGAAAGAATCCTCAGAACGTAGTCCATTCTATTTCCCCACTTAAGGAACGTGATTAGTCACGTTCATCTTCAGTTGTCCACCGTTGTCCAAATTCGGTGCACGTTCGAGAAAGACTCTATGATGGGCAGAGTCTATAAAAGAGGACATAGCACATTGGTTTTGGGACCCTAAGCCTACTATCTCCATTCAGTTAGAGTATACACCATCAAACGAGAGATTGAAGAGGTTTAGAAGAACCAAAAACCCGAGTTTTCTTTTCTTCCACCGAGAGCTTCAATGGCCGGAGGTATTTATCTCGATCCGTTTATTTCAATTTCGCATTGATCTAATTGCCATTTAGGATCCTTAGGAGCATGCTTAAATCATTCAGAAATTTTAGCATTATTCTCTTTTAAATTCTTACTAAACAACTTATTTTATTATTTTTTTTACTCAATAATCTCTTCACCCACTTCCCTCCTTTCCTACCAAACTTCTTCCTTCATAAGAAGAATCCGTTTTTAGATTCTCCTTTTCACCACTAATGAAAACGTTCCGTTAGTTTTTTTTTATTATTATTTTTTTTGCTTCTCACTTTTTTTTTTCAAACTTTTCATCTTTATTTTTTTTATTTTTACTTTTCTGACACGCGAAGTGGCTAAAACATGGGTGCGTTTGGAATTTGTTCCAAAATGATTTTGTTTTCTATATGAAAATGGAAATGAAAACGTTTTCATTTTCATTTTGGAATTATTTCTAAAAATGCGTTTGGTCATTTTATTCAGAGATTGATTTCAATTTTTAAAAAAACTGAAACTGCGTTTGGTGACATTTTCAAGATGGCATGTCGTTTGATCACTCCACATAAATGACATGTCATTTTATATAATCACCGTTGTCGTTTCTCAACCGCCAGATTTTCCAAGGTAAAAAAAAAAAAAAAAAACACTTTGACTATCAGAGACTCGATCCATGGAAAGAAAATCCATGGCATTTCTCAATTTGATCAA
>NW_010359146.1:0-2322 GCF_000414095.1 Morus notabilis | reverse complement strand
ATTATATGTTTATTAATAATAAATTATTGATAAATTAATAATGAATCGGCTAATCACTGATTGACCGTGCTGATAGACTATAGTCTATAGGTCAATCACTGATTGACTTATGTAAACATAACGACCATTTTTGTAAAATAAAAAAATGCAGCCATTTGTGAAAAGAGGTGGTTAAAAAATGCCACTCAGCTCAATTTTTCAAGAAAAACATTCTGAATAAGTCCTCTCAAAAGCAAGACGACATGTCGTTTTCTACAGTATCATTGATCATGTCATGTGCTTTTAGGTAATTTACACAGATAATCCTTAACATCTTTAGTAGGTGACAGTTTAATCCTTACTTTTTTTAATTTTAAAAAAACAACCATAAACTTTTTAAACCGGTTCAATTAAAACTTTTCTATTAAGATTCGTCCAAATAATATCAAGAGAAGTCACGTGATGCCTACGTGACCTATTTAACTTGGGATATGTGTAAAAACACAATCTCAGTCGAATTGGAGGTGATGTTTACGTAATGACAACAAGAAATTGGGTTGAATATTGGGTAATTTCTGTGCTAAGTGTAATTTCTCTACTAAGTGAAAAGAGAGGTTGAGCAAGGCCGTGACGGCGTACTCTTCCATCCAGGGATCACGGCACCAGAAGAGAGGAATCAAAGCAGAAAGGCACCGGACTTGCCGACCAACGCGAGGAGCCTAAGCTTCGCCGTCACCGCCGATGAAGACGATTGCTGCGACGCGTTCTCAATGGGTTGAACTCTACCGGCAAGTTCTGCCTCTGTTTACTTATCCGTCAGCCTCGGATGCTAGGGTTTTCGCTAGACGAGAGCAAAGTTCTCTCCCTGCCTTCCCTTGCCCTCAGAGGAATCTGTCTTTGCAGGTGATTTGCTCCGGTTCTTGAACTAACCTTCTTCCTTTTCTTGAGTTCCTAAAAACGAGTTCTTGAACAAGATTTTGTAAAAAAAAAACTTACAGCTATGTTTGGAATTGATCTATTTTTATTTTTCACGTTTTTTAAGGAAAAAAATAAAAATATTTTTAAAATAGTATTTGGCGTAATAAAAACAAAAAGCAAAAATGGAAATAATTTTTTGATTTAGTGTAAAATGAGAGAGAAATGAAAAATGACTTTTAGTCATTTTTTTCATTTTTTATTTTTATTTTCTCCTCTCTTGAGTAGAGAGAGAAAGAAAGACATTAATAGATTTTTTTACATTAAAAATAATCTTTTGATAAAATTACCAAACGCATTTTTAAAAATAATTTCTGTCTGAGATTGAAAATGTTTTCATTTTCATTTTCATAAAAAAAATAAAATCATTTTAGAATGAGTTTCAAACGCACCCACCATTTCTTGCTCTTTTTATGATTTTTCTTGGTTTTTTCTTTTCTTTGTGGAATGATAACTTGAAATTTGTTATTCAACAGAGAATGATTCTGGAGCAATATCTCCTGATTTAGATATTTCAAACCCTTATGATTTTAGTATATTTTCTTAGCTAATTATCTTTCAACATTAAAAAATACTCTCGGGCCGGAGACGTTGGAGATTTTCATTTGAGATTTTATTAGAAAATCTCACGGTGAAAGTAATGGGGGAGAAAAGTGTTGGTCTCCGAATCGAATCCGGATGCGGAAGCGTGGGGCGGGAGGCGGATCGTGTATAACAAGGATTTTCATAAAACCTTTGAGATACTCTATAGATTATATTAATTTATGCACGAATAAACTAATCTCATTAATTAATTTATTAAGAACTCAATTAGGAAAAATACCTGGAGGCCGACTCGGTTGATAACTTGAGTTCTTTGACCTCGAACAATCCTTGCTCCAAAGCGTTGTGTTTAGAAAACTAATGTCTTCCGCGTCAATTCCTAGAATCCACGAAGACGTATGTGTGGGCACACATGAGACAAAATGGGTTGCAATAAATACTCAAATTTCTACAAACACCAACGCATGCACGATGTGGAATTTTTGGAGAAAAAATTTTTCCATCCTCTCTACCTTGAGAATTTCGGCCAGCCTTAACTATTAGGGCAGAAAAATTGTTTCAAAAATTGTCTCGCGCAATTTTCTATTATCCTCTTATTTATAGAGTAGAAGTCAAACTTCTAGAAGGAATCTAATCTCTATCTCTAAGATAAAGCTTGTCAATTATCTCCTATTTGAATTTTGAACAAAATCTCCTCTATCCCTTATCCTTGTGGCCGGCCATGCTAGAGAATTTTCATCCCTGTGTGGTGCCAATTTGCAGATAGGAAAGGAAGCGAAAATCATCATTTATCCTGTAGTCCAATTTTGACTCAAATTCAAATTC
>NW_010359145.1:0-1832 GCF_000414095.1 Morus notabilis | reverse complement strand
CTAAACACCTTTACACAAAACTCTCTCACCGTTTCGACCAAATTAATCATACTAGTGTCCCTGAATTTTAAGTCATTATTACTTTATTTTTTTAACTTTAAAAATTTTTACTCTTTATCTCTTAAATTTTGAATTTCTCTCATTTTAACTCTTTTATAAGAATTTATATTAAAATTAAACAAAAAAGCGGAAGATTAAGTGTGGCTATTTAGTTTTTATCTTTTTGTTCTTATTAGAAATTCAAACTGAAAGACGTGATTGTGTTACTCTAGTTTTTTATCTGTTTTAACGAAAATTACGATATAAGGGGTTAAGTAAGAATAATTTAAAATTAATTAATAGAGCAAAGTGATAGTTTTACAAGTTCGGTAGATAAGTTGAAAATGATGTAAAATTTAAGGACAACAGTAATAATAATTGAAAAAAATAAAAGTGAAGATAACCTTTACTTAGGGGAATAATTTCCATAGACAAGTGGGCTACCATTTATAAATGGCCTATTTGGTAAACTAGTTCAAATTATTTGAACCAAAAAGTTGGATCAAATCTATTGGAAATGAAGACATCTTATACCCAAAGAACAGAAAAATAAACAGAAAAAATAACCAAAAAAAAAAAACACCCAAAAAATAAGGATTTATGTGGTTTGTCAAAATTCCCTATCTCCATGAGAGAGAAAAAAATCACCAACAACCTCAGAATTACCCACCGAATAATCTTTCTCAATCTCTCACTACCTAAAACACATTCTTTACTTATCTCTCTTCTTACTTTTTTTTTTTTCTCTTTTTCTCAAACAAAAAAAAAAAACACTTTTTTTTATTGCGCTCTTACTCTCACCACATAAAACCTTACATGGAGTACTAAGTTAACGTTTGGTTGATGGATTTGTGTCATAGTTCGGATCATAATTCATGACTCGCTATAGTATTTTCTCTCATAAAAAATACACATAAATTAAAAATAATTATAAATTATAATTTTGAATCTATCAATCAAACGTCCACCGAGATTCACAATGCGTCATAATACAACCCCTGATCCAAAAACAAAAAATATTAATTTACTTAAAATATTAATTTGAGGCATATATACCTAATAATCCAGAACTTAAACCACATTAAAAACATTTCATTACAAACTAATTATTATATGTCGAACCTGTTCACCAAACAGGCCCGTAGATGTGGAAGACAACTTTTCAACTCTTAAGAATTTTTCATGGAGTACCGCCTTTTGGATGTGACAAGGCTTACATATTACATATTGTAACTGACAATAAATAGACTAATAAATTGGTCTGACATAATGAAGTCATAAAAATAATTTAAATATGTTTAGTTTGTTGATTTAAATTTTTAATTTTAATTGAGATGTAATTTTATATAAGAATTTTTAGTTGTAGTAAAAAAATTAAATGTGACTTTTTATGAAAACTTTTAATTATAATAAAATTAAAATTAAAAATCTGAATCAGTGAAATGAACGAGACCAAATTAGATAATTTTGATTAACAACTCAGTTAACACTATATTTTGGATCTATGGGTGTGAATCGATTAGAATAACAGAATCAATTATAACCCATTTGGTTGGAAGATTCATTTTCTGATTCGAATTATAGTTTATGATTCGGTACAGTATTTTCTCTCATAAAAAATACACATAAATTAAAAATAATTTTAATTTTATGGTTCTAATTCATAAACCAAACGGACTCTTAATAATAAGTCCTAAAAATTGTCGGTTTCAAACTGGCGACACAGTCAACCGAAGAAAATTAAGTATGAAAAATGTGTAAGATTTCTAGATCCTTTCTTTGTACACCTCACA
>NW_010359144.1:0-1039 GCF_000414095.1 Morus notabilis | reverse complement strand
AATCCAAAATGGTACAGATTTTCTTCGCTACTTGATCAGTCTACAAAGAGAACTGGATACAAATGAATTGCAAGGTAGCTAATAGATCCACTGTAGAAAGACACTAACAGAAAAAAGCTTAACTGAAGAGACCATATGAAACCCCCTGATAACGCATTATTGTTGTTAGAATTTTTCCTGCCCATTTCTATATTAAGGCTCTAAAACATAAAGTCAATCCAAAATGGTACAGATTTTCTTCGCTACTTGATCAGTCTACAAAGAGAACTGGATACAAATGAATTGCAAGGTAGCTAATAGATCCACTGTAGAAAGACACTAACAGAAAAAAGCTTAACTGAAGAGACCATATGAAAAATTTGGAGCATCACGTAACATTTTGTGCAAAAGGCAATAAAGGATAACAAGGAAGAAAAAGAGTCAATTTAGACGTCAATTCAACGTCATGAGTTGAAGTTCAGGAGATAGATTAGATTGTATACCTTGTACCTAACAGCCTCATATGTCCCATAGACAGCACCTGGATATAAAGTTATTATCAGAAAAAAACTCAATAACAAAAAATAAAGGATTAGATATCCAACTAGGCTAACTCCAAGAAATGAAAGAATAAGTAGCAAGAATGCACATAGAAACCCAGCATAGAGGTAAGACTCCGGATAGGATAAAAGTAATGAAAAGTTTACATTTTTACCTATCAACTAGCAAACAAGAGAATCGGTTATAAAATACAAAGGATTGGACGGCCTCGAAACACAATATAGCTACCATGTTCTGCTCAAACTAAAGAAGGAAGAACATGATTCTACTTCCTGCCCATCTTACGTTGTAACTCCAACTCTTAATATATATACATAACCTGTGTTCTCATAAACTTAATTCCTAACTCAAACCGTCAACGCGGTGCCGAGCAACCAAAAGGAAAATCTCCCAGGAATGCTGCCAACATGAATATAATTCACAGTACAAAAATCCACTCTTGAAAATATTATGATAGTAACAACAATCCAAAGAAAACATTCTACTCAAAAAAAAAAAA
>NW_010359143.1:0-494 GCF_000414095.1 Morus notabilis | reverse complement strand
ATAATTTTTTCACCTTGCCTCTCTCAGCACTGAATTTGAACTACAAATAAATCATAAGAAACCTTTATCTAAAGAAAAACACACAGAAATGCCCCGTCTTTTATTTTTTTGCCGGTAGAAATCGCTCATCTTAATAAATGGAGTTTGATATAATCTTCTTGCCATTTTTTTTTCTGCTTGAAAAATAATTAGCATGTACGTTATACAAATGAATGGCACGTAAATACTGTTGGATTGTCAGCAGTATTAATCATCAGATTTTATGTCTCCTGGTCCTGAAGCACCCCCCTCTTTATCACTAACATAACTACCCAAATTCAAAACTTATTAAATAAGAAGGGATTTATAGTCCAAGTGCCAAAAAAGAAAAAAAAAAAAAAGAAAAAAAAAAAGCACAAATGAGTGGTCGTCACGCCATTAATGAGAAATTGCAGGGTAGTCTATAACGTCTGAATATCTCAAGTTTTAAATATATATCATAATGCTTTTAACCT
>NW_010359142.1:0-678 GCF_000414095.1 Morus notabilis | reverse complement strand
CAAGTTAAAGTTTAAGTTATAGTGGCGGCCTCATAGGAGGGTCGTCACACTAAGTATGATAAGGAAGGTGGCATTTTGAAATATTGAAGCCCATCTAGTGTGAAATTTGTGAGACTCAGAACAAAGGATGTCAAAGAAGGAAGATGAGAGAGCCAGTCAAGATTATCGGCAATCATTGGAACATCAAGATAAAGATACTCCAATTTAGTGAGATTTCCAATCTTGGAAGGATTGAGAGTTCCAATCATGATAGAATTTGAGAGCGCAAGATGAGTAAGGTTACTACCAGAATTTAGAAACCAAGCAACTGTTGTGGAATGTACTGAGTTACTTAACATGGAAAGCTGTTCAAGAGAATCAGATGAATTTACATGGGAAAAAGATGAGGTATCTACCTGTGGAAATTGACAGCTACGGAATTCCAAGGTAGATAACGAAGGTGGTATTTGAAAAGATTGTAGCCCCGCTTTTGTGAAATTGGTACTCCACAATTCGAAAGTTGTCAAAGAAGAGAGACGAGAAAGCCATTCAAGATTATCAGCAATCATTCCACCGTCAGAGAAGCTGCCAAGACTAAGAAACTGCAGTTCGGTAAGATTTCCAAGTTGGGACGGAATAACTCCACGGATAGGATGTAATGACTGAGAAAATTCCAGACTTTAAATAATACAATTTATT
>NW_010359141.1:0-1609 GCF_000414095.1 Morus notabilis | reverse complement strand
CCCCGGGGGGGGGGGGGGGGGGGGGGGTGGCCTCAAGAGTATCGGTAATATCTATTACCGGCGCTGGCTCAGCCTCCGCAACTGGCGTTTCAGCCGGGCGAGGCCTCTTGGACCTCGGCGTCTCCTGAGTTGCCATAGTCTCCACCGCGGGCAGAGGCCTCAGCGGGACGCTGCCCCCTGTGGCTTCGCTCGGCCTTTCACGAGGCCTTTGCTTCTTTGAGCGCCCCTTGTCACCCAAAACTTGCAGCTGCAAGGTCTTCATCTCTGCATCATAATCAAAGCTGAGAAATCAGGCAGACGACAGGTGAAAATGAATCGCGTGCAAGGGGAAAACACTAACCTCTGGTTGTAAAATGGAAAAAATCCTTGGCCGCACCGGTGTCTGAAGGGCCAGGGAGTGAAAGCAGTCGTCGCACTTAGGGACCTGGCAAAGTTTATATACAAAAAAGAATTTGTCCAAAGGCAGATCCACATCAAACCTTTGGTCCCAAAGAATCCACATACCGGCGAAGATATACCAAAAATTTAGGGCCAGCTGTGTGGGGGAGATGCCATGGAGTTCACAAAGGCCCTTCACGAACGGGTGGATGGGGAGTGTCATCCCTGCCATGAAGGCTCGGGTATAGACAGACAGATACCCCGGGGGCGGAAGGCTTGCCCTGAAGTTGGGGTCCAGGATGAGGTACTCAAACCATCGGCCGTGCACGCGTCCCTTCGTGTACGTACGGATGATATCTCTCCCCTGTGTCTTCGGCGTCATGAAGTCGGCTATGAAGGATGGCCGCTCCTCATCTGCCCCCACAGAGGCCACGGGGACATCAAAGTGTCATCCACTGTAGCCGTAGGCAACACCGCCGACCAAGGAGTCAGAGCCGCTAGACGTGGAAGGCTCCCCCTCGTCTAGCTCACCCTCGACCAGGCGGTCGACGCTGTCCTCATCATCTCGAGGATGGGGGATATAGTCCTCGACCTCCCTTAAAATCGGGTTGCTATTGGTCGAGAGGGAAGAAGACTCGACGGCTGGAGAAGGGTCTGGCCTCATAAGAGGCACAGACGATGATCCCTCTCGACGTTTAACCCTTCTAGGTGCCATTACTGTAAAGAAAAAATCTAAGGTCAATATCCTATAAGTCGAGAGGGGAGAGGAAATTAATTCGGTGCCTAAAGTTGTAAAAAAGAAAAAAAGGGCTTAGTTGAATAAAAGTTAAGGCTAAGACAATGACAGTTCAAATAGACAATGATGATCCTAGCCTAAACATGAACTAGATGACGACGATTCAAACATAGCATCGACAATTCAAATAAACCCAGAAAGCCAAATAAGAATCCAGGCCCATTCGAAACTCTTATGACTAGTTCATAATATAGCAAAAATACCAAAATTAGGTCTTAACACCCCTATCATGCCATTTTTCAACCATGTCCTCCCCTCTCTCAAAACATCCACTGCAGGTTCGAACAAAAGAATAAACACACGGACATTAAAACAGGAGGGAAGAAAGAGGAATGCTTACCAGAAAATCAAGTGCAAAGAAGGTGCAAGAACTGAGGTGAACTTCACCGAAGATTCGCGAGTTTGCAAAAGGAGAATATGAAGAATGGTCATGGG
>NW_010359140.1:0-1704 GCF_000414095.1 Morus notabilis | reverse complement strand
AAGAGACTAGTGTAGTTTATTAGCTTAGGGCCGTTCATTTTACACATTTGAATTTAAAATATAAATTTTATTACAGTAAAAAGTTATTAAAGACAGTCACATATAATTTTTTTATGACAGTAAAAAGTTCTCACATAAAGTCACACCTCAATTCAAATTAAAAACTCGAATTAACGAACTAATTGGGCCCAAATATACACCATACTTCTCCATGCCTTGTTTACTTTTACTATATAAGCTAAAGAGAGTATCTTTTAAGGCTGTTATCATATCAGTTTTCCGATTCGAGATGAGATGTGATTATGTGAAAGTTTTTCACTTTTAGTAGAAAAAGTTAGATGTGACTTATTGTGAGAGCTTTTAACTATAGTAAAATTGAAATTGAAACTCAAATCGGCGAAATGAACGAGACTTCCCCCTTAAAACCCAAAATGAGGATATTTGAACTTACAATTGAGGTGCAAGAGAAATTATCACTTGACTAAACATGCAACCACAACAACACAATTATTGCTCAGTATATTGAAAGGATAAACAAACACTAATCGACCGTTCTACGTTTTAATTTCTATAACTGAAAGAAAAAAAAAAAAACTTATGTAAATCAAACAATAAATGACTAATATGAGAAATGTTTTGTCTTGATCTAAAATGATTTGGCCTTAACGGTTCGTTTATTTATTTATTTATTTATTTTTGGCCTTCAACTTCGAAGTGAAGTCGAGTATATCGTTAAAGGACACATTGAGTTGGTTTCTTGGACTTTATATGATGAATAATTGATTCCCACTGCTATAAAAAAACCATAGGACGTTTGAAAATAAATAAATGTCAGTTCAGGGATTGAGAGAATCCGAGGCTTGTAATCTAACGCATCATTCATTTTACCGATTTGAGTTTTCAATTTTAAATTTTTACAGTAAAAAGCTCTCAGAAAATGACACATTTAATTTGTTCTGTTATAGTGAAAAACTCTAAAAAAAATGTCACATCTCAACTCGAATTGAAAACTCAAATCCGCAAAGTAAACGGGGCCAACAAGTTCTATCACTATATGAAGCTATGATGAACAAGTTTAAAAAAAAAAAAAAACCAATTAGAACTGTTAACTAGTGATTAATAACTGATGAACTACAGTGTAGAGCAAACTAAGTAGCTTTTTGACAGAGCTGAAACACTACAATGTGAGCATGTTAAGATTAAATTCCAATATTGAAAGACACTAATCTTTTGGTTTTGACGTAATCTAACTTTCAAAATTGATTAATATATCTCACTTGTAGAGAAGCTGGTTTTGATGGCAGTATTGCAAATAAATAAATAAATATATAACGTGGTTTGATAATGTAGTTATATTTACGGATTAAAGAAAAATTATAGATTTTATTTTATTTTATTTTATAAAATTGCTAAAGATAACTGCATTCAAAAAGTGCACTACTTCCTTAGTAGCATGCGTACCAATTAGTGACACAAATTAGGCTGTGGGGGAAGGAGAAATATACTAGGAACCCCCACTTGTCCACTAGATTTGTTTTAATTTCGCAATTGATTTTTAATTTTTAAATTTTAAATTTTTATTTTTATTTTTAATGCTTAATGCCTTGTCTTCTTTTCGCCCATAACATGGTATTTTGTCTTGGCCCTCTGGTGGCGGTTTCTGTGGGCCACATCTTGTTCTTCAATATGGGAACATCTTTTTAA
>NW_010359139.1:0-685 GCF_000414095.1 Morus notabilis | reverse complement strand
CTATGTAGAACCATTTACGTTCGGGGAATTGAAAAAAAAAAAAAAAAAAACCTTTATTTTAGTATTTAAGATTTCTCCTAGACACTTTGTTTATTTAGGATCGTTTAATTTGTTGATTTGAGTTTTTAATTTAAATTGATACGTGATCTTATATAAGAATTTTTTAGTATAATAAAAAGTTAAGTGTAATTATTTTTAAAAATTTTTTACTGTAACAAAATTTAAATTTAAAATTTAAATTAGTAAAATTAACAGGACCTTAGTATTTAAGTTCTCAAGTATATTTCAAGCGTCTGTAAAATTCAGCTACCTAAATGAAATTTGACGTTCAACTATTTATATATTGTCATGTAACTATGAAATTCTTTACACATTATAATAAAAGGAAAAAAAAATCCAAAAGCATCATTAAGAGTAGGAGTTTTTCATGCATTCATCTGTACGTGAATTTGAATTATTGTAAGGATACATGGATGATCTATTACGTTAGAAATTTTTATGTCACTAGGAATTTCTTATTTGCTCGGAATTATTGTAAGAAATTTTTATGTCATGATTCAAAACTATTCTTAATTTATGTATATTTTTTGTAAGAAAAAATATTGTAGCGAGTTATGAACTATGATCTGAATCATGACACGGATCTTTAAACTAAACACACGCTTAATTTGTTGTAGATTGTTTT
>NW_010359138.1:0-1232 GCF_000414095.1 Morus notabilis | reverse complement strand
CATTTTTTTTATGGAGGTGTTAAAAGGAAATTTTTTCCTTAAAAAAAGTAATGATAATGATGATGATGATATCTGGTCCAAATACGGTCGGAAGACTCAGTTCATCAAATCCATCATCAGAGACCATCGTGTATTACCCACATTTCATCCGCGAAGTTAGAGAGAGACCATCGAGGACTCGCCAGAGAGAGAGAAACAATCTGATAGGGGGTCTTGTTTGATCATTTTTGACAAATGATGTGACAATCTAGGTTGAAAGAGTGCGAGGGGGCTCTGAGAGTCAGAGACTAGCTGAGGAAACTTGTGCGGACCAGCTGACAAGATTTTTTTTTTTTATTGAGGTGTTAAAGGGAAATTTTTTCCTTAAAAAAAGGGATGATGATGATGATGATCATCATCATTATCATCATCACCATCACATCATCATCATCATCATCATCATCATTTATCAAATCCATGATCAGAGACCGCCGTGTATCAACCATATTTTGTCCACGAAGTCAAAGTGAGACCGCCGAGGACCAACCAGAGAGAGAGAAACAATCTGATAGGGGTCTTGTTTGATCATTTTTTAGAAACGATGTGACAAACTTAGTTGAAAGAGTGCGAGGGGGTCTGAGAGTCAGAGACCAGCTGAGGAAACTTGTGTAGACCAGCTGGCAATATTTTTTTTTATTGAGGTGTTAAAGGGAATTTTTTTCCTTAAAAAAACTGATGACGATAATGATGACGATGATGAGGATGATGATGATGATGATCATCATCATCATTCATCAAATCCATGATTAGAGACCGCCGTGTATCACCCACATTTCGTCTGTGAAGTCAGAGAGAACCCGCTAAGGACCTGCCAGAGATAGAGAAACAATCTGATAGGGGTCTTGTTTGATCATTTTTGAGAAACGATGTGACAATCTTAGTTGAAAGAGTGCGAGGGGGGTCTCAGAGTGAGAGACCAGCTAAGGAAACTTGTGTGGACCAGTTGGCAACATTTTTTTTATGGAGGTGTTAAAAGGAAATTTTTTCCTTAAAAAAAGTGATGATAATGATGATGATGATGATATCTGGTCCAAATACGGTCGTGTCGCGCCGACTCATAAATCCCCACTTATTGGCTTGGCACAAAGAGTATTATGTCATGTCAATCTAGTGTTTAATCGTATTATCATCTTTTAAGCTGATGTTGACTTGTTTAATTGATTATCAAGTTTTAATATTAGTTTTCATTGTTT
>NW_010359137.1:0-517 GCF_000414095.1 Morus notabilis | reverse complement strand
TAGAAGAGATGGAATAAAAATGGTTCTACACGAGATTTATAAATCAACTGATATGATTACTATTATTTTTTTTATCTTTTCATTGATATAATTAAATTAACTGAAGTTATGAACCATACGACCTTAAAATTACATATTTTATCACTCTCTTGTTTCTATTCCTGCCACTTGTCATTTCACTCCTAAAAAATTAAAGCATAGTTAATTAAATAAAAGTATAAAATTGATATTTTCGTTTTCTTTGTGTTAAAATTAATGGCTTCGTTGATTTTGTGAATTTGAGTTTTTAATTTGAGTTGAGATGTGATATTTTTTTAAAATTTTTCACTATAGTAAAAAAAATTAAATGTGATATTTTTAAGAAATTTTTACTGTAAAAATTTAAAATTAAAAACTCAAATCGATAAAATTAACGAATCATTTAAATTTGAATTGAATGAACATTTACTCTCAAAGAAGGAAAAACCACGGGGCCCACAGGTTCAACCAAGTGCCCTGCAACAGCCAAGAGACAATA
>NW_010359136.1:0-1894 GCF_000414095.1 Morus notabilis | reverse complement strand
TATATATGGAAGTGAACAACCGGAGCCCATCTAGTACTATAACAGCCAAAGCCCAAAAATATTATACTCAACAAGTTTTCTTTTGTTTTTTGTTTTTTGCTTTTGTTTCTGTTTTTGTTTTTGTTGTTTTTTGTTTTTTGCATTTTAAAGAAAGAATTAAGTGAAAGGCACAGTTTCACTTTAAGATTAAAAAAATAATAATAAAAAGATATTACTTCATGTTCGTACGTTATCTTGGATTTCTGGTGTTGTTTGGTAGCGTAGTTGATTTGTATGGTGACAGACAGGCTCGTCAGCAGATTAGATTGAGATTTGGAAATTTTATGTGTGATGGGTAGCATCAGAGAATAGGAAAACCATGTTGGTTTAATTAGTCCTCTGACTGGCAAAAACCATGTTTGTTTAATTAGTTTAATTGGCTAACTTTTGTTTTTAAAAGGAACCGATTCAATGCATTTTTTTTGTACTATATTGGATAATACGTGAACAAAACCATCTAAATTATGTGACGCAATTTCTAGTGAATTTACCGTCTTCAAAAAACTTTCGCCACCGGTTTCCCATGTCGATCCGTGGGCTAGTGCTGACGTGGAAAGTGCTAAAGACGCCTGCTTTTTCACGTTTGTTAAACACGCTGACCAACGCGGAATTACCGTGGTTTATTATACGAATAGTAATTCGTATCACGTGTTTTATTTATATTGTGTTTAGATCATTTTTTGTTAAATTTATAATCAATTCAAACACGATTCGTAATATGAAATTTTTTAAAAATTACAATACGAATACGACACGATCACTTTATAAATTAACACAAAACGACATGAAAATGACCCGTGACGTGAAATTGATCTGTAAACATGAAATTAACACGAAAATTGTATATTTGTATTTAGTTTTTTACATATTAGAAATAACTTCAAATTCATAACACACTAAAATACAAAAATATCCATTAAAATTAAGTAAATAATAGTATAAGATTTTGAATATAACTATCATGATATCACAAATTCATAATTAAATCAAAAATATATAATGAAAAATATATGTATTTTTTAGTTTTTTACGAGTTTCGTATCGTGTTCGGGTTAAGCAGGTCTAACTTGAAATTGACTCATGTTTTTCAAGTCAATTTCAAGTCGACTCAATTCTGACTTGAACCTCTTTTTTCTCAACCCTAACCTGCGAAATTCATCTCGTTTTCGAATCATATTGTTGTATCGTGACTCATATCGTCAACCCTAATTTATTGGTATTCCATCTGAATAACTCTGTCACTTCAGACCCAAATGAAGAATAACATACATGGAGAAAAATAAGAAGAAAATTATGGCACTACACATACCTATATAAAGAGAAAAATACTACAGCAGAATTAATAATTTGAGTTTAAGTATACGAAACAAACGAGTCTTAAAAAATTTACAATATCTCATGTTAAAGATTGATTTAGATTAAAAAAAAAAAAAGAGGAGGAATTTGCAATACTGTAGAAAAATGCTAAACTCTCTATACGATGTTATTTAGAAATTATATACATGTTGAAAAAACATATTCACAAGGGACACGATTAAAAAAATTTATAAAACTCACGTAGAGGAAAAGGCCGCAAAGTTTCAACAGACGAATCTACACCGATCTTTTATGTGTTTGAATTTTATTCTAAACTCGGTTATACAATAATAAGTTCGAAATGAGGAGTCGTGTGTATATATTTCCTTTTATAGGCTCCCTAGAGCTAAAAAGCTATTATTATTATGATTATTATTGATATTATTATTATTATTATTATTATTATTTGCTTTTATATTACTAAAAAAGTAGAGTTAAAAAGCTATTCTTCACCTTGATGTTATGTCTCCATGTCTAAACTTCGTTTTTACCTATTAAT
>NW_010359135.1:0-959 GCF_000414095.1 Morus notabilis | reverse complement strand
TACTATAGCAAAACTCAAATTCTAAACTCGAATCGGCGAAATGAACGGGATCGTCTTTTTGTGCGTTTTACGTCTATGCCTGATAGTTTATTCTTGATCTAATGAGAGATACAAGTATATATATAAGAAGATTAAAGAAAGAGGGTATCTTCTTAATAAGACCCAGACTCAGAATATATAATTGGAAACGTTAAAGCTTATTAAGGCTTAATATATGTGGTTACTCTAGTAATTAGCTGATTATGGTGTTGAAAAAGAAGTTAGCTGATATAAAAACTGAAATCACTAGTTCAGTCATATAGTGCGGATGTATAGAATCCAGTGGGGGCAGTGAACATAAAATTTTACTTTTACGTATATAGAAATTTTGCAAAATTTTCAACTGTGCTCATTTTTAATAATATTAATTAAAAAAAATCTAACTTTCCACTAAATAACAGAGATACAATTATGTCCCTGCTTATTTTTTATTTTTTAAACTCTCATACTAAATTCAAATAAAAACATCAGTAGATGAAAGAATTGCCTTTAATCCATTGATCAGCTCAACCATTCAAAACGACTGTTCTTAATTTTTACAGCCACCAAATATATACATGTGATCAATATTTGTCATAAAAATTAAAACATGTGATCAACACATATGATAACTGGAAATCAACGAGTTAATATTATCTTGTGAGAAAGTAAAAGTTGTAAGGCAAGTGAATAGTAATAGTGCTAAGAGCATATCGAATCTTTGTCACAAATTAGTCTTTACAGCCGTGTCAGAATCAGAACCAGCATGTTGTTAGTTAGACTTGTGTCTTTCGTGTCCGTTTGATACCTAGATTCGTTCCCTGATTCGAATCATGGTTTGTGGTTCGTTACAGTATTTTTTCTCAAAAAAATACACGTAAATCGAAAATGATTCTAATCACATGGTTTGAATCCATGAACCAATTGTGGGAGATTTCTTT
>NW_010359134.1:0-594 GCF_000414095.1 Morus notabilis | reverse complement strand
CTAAGGATTAAGATCATTCTATATATGACCATCGGCAGACTAAATTAAAATTTCTATACTTAACGATTTTTATCAAAAATTCATATTGTGTCTAAGTCCTTGTTCCGTATAATCTCATTATGCATAATACACTCATTTAATATCTCTCCCTATTAACAGTGCAGATAACCCTGTTCCATTCTGAATGGGAATGAGATGTATTAGTAATGTTTTAATTAAAGATTTCAAACTTTAATTAAATTCATTACGAACATCATTTTGATTATTATCCTTAAATATTATCCTCTCACATATAACACTTATATACAATATTTAAGGTCACATAAATAATCTTAGAATTTTCAGTGATATTCATAAAATATTCCATAATTTATACACATAGACTAATGAATAAACTCTTTTATTAAATAAATAATAAATATCATATTACATCTCGTGCTTCTAGGACACCATTCCCAGCAACATGGTCCTCCATGGGTATTCTGAGGAGGTTATGTACTAAGCATTCAGGAATCATCTTTCAGACTCGGTGAGGAAATGGTTTGGATCCCTTAAACCTAATTTGATAACAAGTTGGGATGATTTAAAAAATGC
>NW_010359133.1:0-858 GCF_000414095.1 Morus notabilis | reverse complement strand
TTTTTTTTTTATCGTAGTGGGTCGATTTTTATATTTAAGTTTATTTGGTGGGTTTGGGTTCAATTAAGGTGTTCAGTTTGATCGGTTTTTTCCACCAACTAAACTAAAAATGAAATTTTATTTTAGACGGTTAGATATTTTAGAGAAAAATCAAACTAAATCAAACAGAATAATCTTGATAAATACTCGTTAAAAGTATATAAGGCAGAATTTTTATCTTTTACTCTTAATTTATAACTTTTTAAGTCAAATAATTACACTAATAAAAGAGTATTTATCTTGAGTAAGGGATAAAGGTCTAAATTCATACACTTTCAAGATAAATTCTCCATTTTTTCAATCAAACAAATATTATTGTTTTGGCCAGTCTAGACTCAAACTTAAAACATTTTTGACATTAGACATATATGCAAAAGTTTTCATATGATTTTAAAGTTTGTCATTTTACTCCAATATAATGACATTTGAATATTATAAAGTTTTCTATCCCTAAAGATAATATAAAAAAAATATTTAGTTTTGAGGGTAAACCTATTGCAATGCTAATAGAAATCATGTTATGAAATTTTATTCAAAATAAAGTAAAATAATAAACCAATAGCACTTTGTCTGAAACCGCCGGACTGGACGTCAAGTTCCACGTAAAAAAACGTTTTCTAATAGTTTAAAACCTGGTAAAATTGTTTTAGAAACGGTCCGGTTCGGATTGAAAATTTTTATAAATGACCCAAATCAGACCGGACTGGACCATTATATAGATATATATGTTAAAAACATAAAAATATTAATTTAATTTGCTATTTTTAGGCTTTAATATAAGCTAATTTAACTATTATATGATTTTTTTTTAAGTTTTGG
>NW_010359132.1:0-830 GCF_000414095.1 Morus notabilis | reverse complement strand
CCACCTCGTGCAGCCACCGAGTCCCCGAAAGCTACTTCCAGGCCATCACGGTCTCATGCGGCAGCTGAATCCCGAGTCGATTTCCAGACTGTTTCGCCATCTCAGAAGAGGGATCAAAGCAAAGAAACCTTGGCAGCATCTTCACCTTCAAAAGGAGACTCTTCCCCATCTCGGGCGGCTTCTCAGGAAACTACTTCAGAAGTTTCTTCTCCATCTCGGAAGGCTAATCAAGAGGAACTAGCGCCAACAAATGGTGTTGTCACTGATCTGTCACAAAAGAAATGGACGTCTCAAACTCCATTGCAAGAGCCTGAACCAATAATGGAAATTACATCCGAGACATCGGAGAAACCCGACTCTCGAGATGATGAAAAGGCAAGGGACGACAGCACAAAAGCTTCAAGCCCCGCAAAAGCCACGCCAGCTTCCGGAGAAGCTACAGATGAACCTGTGAGTTCAATTGCCGGAGATCAAAAGCCTCGTTTAGAATTTGAGAGAGAACCAAAGGAACCAATTCAGGAAATTCCCAAAGAAGAAAAAACGGCAAAAGCAACTGATAAAGAAGAACCAACGCAGAAGACCGTCATTGAAGCCTCAGGTACAAGAAAGGGCACCAAAGAAACGCACAACATTGCGCGTAAAGCGCCAAGAAAGAAGCGAAAGCAAGAGACTTCGGAGAGAAAGGAAACAATAACCAGCCCCAGCTCTATTGGGAAGCAAATCAAAACTGTCATTCCATCACAACCAACAGAAGAAGCTCCACAACAACGAGAGATCAAGGAAGATATTTTTAAGCTCGTTCGTACGTTGACTATCAGACCCCGGTTCGA
>NW_010359131.1:0-1637 GCF_000414095.1 Morus notabilis | reverse complement strand
GGTGGTCAAATCCTGCAGTGTTCTATCAGCCCTTTCGAGCTCGGAGAGTCCTCTAGATTTCGTAGCATCGGCACTCTCAAGTTCTTCCTTGATATTGTTTAGCTCTCTCTGAGCCAAGAGAAGTTGTGTCTCCTTGTCCAATACACTCTGTTATAGGCATTTTAGCCAAAAAAAAAAAAAAAAAAGTTTAAAAAGAAGTAACGTCAAACAACTTGACATGAAAATTAAAGTTCGGGAAAATATATATGGCCTGTTTATTTCATCGGTTTGAACTACAATTCAAACCTTTTTTCTACCGTATTTTCTTTCATAAAAAATTAGAATTTCGGTTCAAAATTTCTTTTCGAACTTAGGAACTAAATGGGTCAATAATTTACCTCGGAGGAAAGTTTTTTCTTAATGGCAGGTCTTCCTTTAGGGGTAGCTACTTCGCCAAACAAATTTACAGCAGCTTTGACAGATTGGAATGGAGCCCTTGTGTCAATCTCTCCCACCTCTGCCCTTGGAGAACCTGAACCCTTTTCATTATCTTTTATTCGAATATTAACCATTTTTAATTTCTTTTTGAAAACGTCTACACCTGCAAAAATATTAAGTCAAGTCATTAACATTTCAGATATTTCTCACAATATATAGATAGAAGAACCAGTCAGTAAATATTGGACAATATTATTTAATTATTAATCAAATACTATCAAGCACTAAAAAAAACGTTGTGTAGCTGAATATCGACGTTTGGTTCATAAATTCAGAATTACGATTTATGATTATGATTTTTAAAATTTAAATTTTTTGTGAGAGAAAAACACTGTAGAGAACCAAGAGCCATGATTCAGAACTAAAGACGAATCCTTAAAACAAACATCCCATTAATGTTTCAAAACTAGATAAAAAAATGATTTCAGCCCTCGTTCGCTTCGTGAATTTGAGTTTTCAATTCGAGCTAAGATGTGACATTTTCTGAGAACTTTTATTTGTAGCAAAAAAAGTTAAATGTGACATTTTCTGAGAGCTTTTAACTCTAGAAATCTAAAATTGAAAACTCAAATCGGTGAAATAAATGAAGCCTCAATTTATTTTTTCTTGAGAGATTCAGAAGAAATTTAAAAATGACACGCATGCGTGTTATACATAAATAATGATTTTTTCAGACAGAGGAACAATCAAACGTCGGAAACTTCAACAGAACAATATTAGACAAACCAAAAAAAAAAAAAAAAAACATAAAGGGGCTAACAAGATAAATGAAAATGGCAGGGTTAAACATTGATTAATATTGCCACCAGAAAATGGAATAATATTGAAGGTATTGATCAGAACGTAATGCATGCACGTACCTAGCTCAATATTAATGGCGTTATGGGAGCCCAATTTCAATCAACAATTGATGAATAAACTCCATAAAACATGCGCCAATTAATTAAAATGTGGTCCAAAATCTGATTGATCCAGATCAGAGATTCAAACTCAGAAATGAATTATTCGACATAAAAATTGAAACAATAATAATAATAATAAAAGAGAATAGCTGGGTTCTGCCTGTTTTCTTCATTTTTGTTGTTGTTGGAGACGTTGGATATGTGTTTGGCTTTCCATTATGGAACGAATTTTCCTCTTGCTATTTTAGGGGGGGAAAG
>NW_010359130.1:0-1148 GCF_000414095.1 Morus notabilis | reverse complement strand
ATATATATATATATATATTTAGCTTCTATTAAAATCTCATTAGATTTTGATATAATATATGACATTCAATTTATATACCTATATATATTATTGTTGTTGCAAACGTGTTTGAATTGTCATTGATTTGACCATGCGTGGGCACAAGATGAAGCAACAGGTCCAAGCCTACTTTGACGAAGCCAAATGGTTAAATGCAAATTATATACCAACAGTGGAGGAGCATATGAAGGTTGCAGCACTATCAGGTGGTTATCGCATGTTTACAAAGATATTGCAACAGAAGAGGCCTTTGAATGGGCGTCAAATTATCCCAAGATTATTAGAGCTGCATCGGTCATTTGTAGGCTCATGGTGTTATGAAATGATTAGATCACAAGTCTTTATTCATGTAACATATACACATATGAATTGAATGAAAAGAGATCGATGATAAATACTATTATGATAGTATTTGAGCAAATCTCAATTAGATTCGCACTCACTCAAAAAAACTAATAAGTCTCCTGCTCTATATTATTAAATAAAAAGAAAATGATACTGTGTAATCCCATAAAAGAAAAAATTACAATCACTCTAATTGAAGGAGAAATAAATAAAACCTACAGCAGAAAGAAAACGTCTTGAAGGATCATAAAATAAATTAAAACGGAAAGGGGCCCTAAAAATGAATTAGACAAAAATTTGGCCAAATCTATAGAAAATCCATAGAAAGACACAGCCGCAGAGCTACCATGTCCCTAGATGAGAGGGATAAAGGAATCTTATGCACACATAAATAGGTAAGACAGTAAAAGTTATTAAAGCAAGTACAAGCGAACAATCATTAAAAACTTACCTGTGAGATGGAGTCTGGGCAAAAGCGAGTTCCGAAATGGCTTCGCAAAACACCGAGGAGAACAATGGATGCGAGAAGGAATCCGCGAAAAAGAACTCAGGAAGAATGACAGAAGTTTGAGAAGTGTGGTAAAGAATGGCTTCGGTTCGAGGGAGCCGTCAGATTAAGTTTACAAAATCCAATGGTAGGGGCGTCAACCCCAGATTTGACGGCAACAAACAAAGGCGGGAAGGTGAGAGGACATGATCAAAAGGCTCATATTCGTTTTTTTTAAAATGAAGCCTTACGTCAGCCTGGTGAACTGACCGACGCG
>NW_010359129.1:0-1247 GCF_000414095.1 Morus notabilis | reverse complement strand
ATTAGTTAAAAAAATATTAATAAAAGTATGGAGTAAAAATTTAAATTTAAGCACTATCAAAATAAGTATAACAATTTTCTCAGAAGAAATTGAATCAAAAATTATTGTGTAGATCATTAAAGAATGAAAGAATATTGTAAAAAGGCAAGCAGAACATGTCTCGTGGCCTTGTATGTTGTAGTTCTTATGTGAGGTTCATGCCTTGTAGCTTCTGTTTGGTGTATTTTCTTGTTTTGAGAGCTCCTTTTGTATTTTCGTTTCTTTTGAATATAGGGACCCGTTTAGTTCGCTGATTCGAGTTTTTAATTCGAGTTGAGATGTGACTTTATGTGAAAGCTTTTTACTGTAACAAAAAAATTAGATGTGATTGTTTGTGAGAGCTTTTTACTGTAGAAAAACTCGAATTCTAAACTCGAACCAGCGAAATGAACAGGGTCTAGGTCTACATCAAACTCATTGTGCTTTATAGTTATATATAGGTCTCCATCTCTCATTTAAAACCAAGTGAAACAGAAATGTAATTTGAAATAGAATATCTAATATTGTAAAATACAAATTAATATGAGCTACAAAATTGTTTTCGACAAGAAGGGAACCCATTGGGCATGACAACTATTATCACCATCCATTTCAACACGTGAAATGAATAGGTTTTTAAAATGACTTTTTAAGAAAAACACGAGCCCGTTTGGTTCATAGATTAGAACCATGTTATTATAATTATTTTTTATTTACGTGTATTTTTTATGAGAGAAGATATTGTAGCGAATCACGAATCATGATTTAAATCAGGGAACGAATCCCTTTACCAAACGGGTGGACGTCTGGTTCATGAATTCAGAATCATGATTCATAATTATTTTCGTTTTACGTGTATTTTTTGTGAGAGAAAAATACTGTAAAGAATCATAAATCATGATTCAGAATCAGAAACGAATATAGGAAACAAATGTCTCCTTATTTTTAACCGTTTAAATTTAATCAAAATCACATAAAATTTTAAAAAATATACATAACCGATAAATTTTAATATATATTTAGTAACAAGAAAGAAACAAAGAAGAAAAAAAAAAAAAAAAAAAAAAAAAAAAAAAAAAAAAAAAAAAAAAAAAAAGCACCAAAAGGAAAAAAATTTGGAGTACGATGAAAGTGAACAGGGAACCAATTTCAACTCTTTTATATATGTAGGAAAAAGTCTTTAACAGTATACCCACATATATTATTCAGCGTAATAATTCATAAGGAAT
>NW_010359128.1:0-1341 GCF_000414095.1 Morus notabilis | reverse complement strand
TCTCTGTAGGCTCTTCCAAAATATGGATGTAAATTGAGATCCTCTATCTAACATAATTGTTATTGGTACCCCATGTAATCTAACAATCTCCTTCAGATATAATTGAGCATATTGTCAATGGTATAAGTGATGTGAACTGAAAGAAAATGTGTTGATTTTGTCAATCCATCAACAATAACCCATATAGAGTCATACCCTTTCTTGGTCTTTGGTAAACCACTCACAAAGTCTACGGCAATTTCTTCCCATTTCCATTGAGGAACCATTAAAGGTTGTAACACACTTGCAAGTCTCTGGTGCTCTCCCAAAACTTGCTGACAAGTGAGACATGCTGCCACAAATTCAACAATATTCCTCTTCAAACCTGGCCACCAATAATGATTTTTCAAATCTGTATACATTTTTCTTGTAGCGGGGTGTATTGAATAAGGGGTGTTATAAGCTTCTTTTAAGATTTCCTTTCTGAGGTCTCCATGTTTCGGTACGCAAAGTCTTGTCCCATACTGAATTATTCCATCATTATTGATTTTAAAATCCCTTCGTTTCTTAGTTCCAATCTCTTCCCTAACATGACAAAGATAAGGATCTGAATTCTAACCATTCTTAATCCTCTCTAGTAGTGTAGGTTACAATGTCAGTCCAAGCAATCTTTTAATTAACCCATGTGAAACTATCTCCAAATCTAACTTTTGTAAGTCCTTTGCTAAAGGTCGCTGAATTACTAATACAACTGAGATACTAGGTGAGACTTTTGACTAAGAGCATCAGCAACCATATTCACCTTACCTGGGTGACAGTTGA
Source organism: Morus notabilis (assembly GCF_000414095.1). Taxonomy (NCBI): domain Eukaryota; kingdom Viridiplantae; phylum Streptophyta; class Magnoliopsida; order Rosales; family Moraceae; genus Morus; species Morus notabilis. The sequence continues at coordinate 540 of NW_010359128.1, read as the reverse complement.
TAATACAATCATAGTCCTTTATTAACTCCAGCCATCGACTTTTGACTAAGAGCATCAGCATACTACGTCTAGATTTGTGTTTCCCTTTCTCCCTCCATCCAATGCTATAAATATTATAAGAAAAACAATTAAATACATAATCTAATTTAAATAGAAAATATATAATTAAGCACTACGAGTTTACTTACAAAAGTCTGCTGAGCTTGGGGATTAACCTATGTATCCCTATGACGATGCATGGCCCCCCAGTTATCGATGGCGAACATCAGCTGTTGGGTCCGTGTGTTGGACTATTTAATAATTTGTATGTATATGAATATAGTGTAATCGATTATCAAATTAACCTTTATATTGAATAAATTATTAACAAATACTAACTTTCTTCTCGCGATGTAGGGAGTACGACAACCGACTGTGAAAGCCCGACCACTTTTGGATGCTATGATTAAGTTTATTGATTCTCGACTTTTTTTATTTATTATTAAATTCAACTTTGGTAAAATTAACATTTTTTATATATAATAAAACAACAATATATAA
>NW_010359127.1:0-956 GCF_000414095.1 Morus notabilis | reverse complement strand
TTTTTTTTGTTGTTTTTGTCTTCACACCCGTTCCTAATAAATAAATAAATAAATTAGTAAACTCACTCTTTAAATGTATTATTTTAATATTTTTACTATTTATTCTTAATTAATATTTTTTTCGACTAATATAGTTCTTTAAATAAATAATATTAATCAAATATAAATGATAAAAATCCAATCAAATATAAATGATAAAAATTCAAGATTCAGGTCTTTGTCTTTTTTTCACAACGCAAAACAATCTCCTCCTATTATTTCTTTTTTTGGGCCCAAGCTATATAAAGCATGGCAAAATTGGCAATATGAGATCCCTACACTATGTAGTACATGATCAGGGTTTTCTGCCCCTCACGTGATCGGGCAAAATTTGCAAAAAATAACAAAGTAAATTATTTTGGGTCTCCAAAAAATATTATATATGCTTTTTATACAATTCTTTTGGAAGGACCGTTCTTCCGACGTAACATATACAAATAAAAACGTACATTATTGTTATTTTACATTATATAGATATATATATTTTTTTAAATAACATGACAGTTATTTAACGTAATATGAATACTAGAAAAATGTAACACTAAAAATTTTGACTAGCTCATACTATTTTATATTTTAATTTGATTATTTAACATAATAAGGATGTAAGAAAGGTATAATAATAGTAAAAAATAATTAAATATATTGATATCTCTCATTTTTAATGTCGATGTTATGTTGAATAAGTATCATGTTACATTTTACATTTTTATACGTTACGTTGGAGGGACGGTCCCTCTAGAGGGACCGAAGAAAAATTCTATATGTATATATAGGGTGCATTTACAATGGAGCTCCACCGGTGGGAACTATGTTTAATTATTGGATTAATTTTTTAACAGTGTGATTTACAGTAGAAATAATTCTGTTTCACACGTTGTAAATACTTAAGATGGACATGCACATATTTGATTGTT
>NW_010359126.1:0-688 GCF_000414095.1 Morus notabilis | reverse complement strand
ATATATATATATATATATATGCATGTTTTTTTATGAAATAATATGTACTAATTATATCTGTACATGTGCAAAGATATGAATCTTTTAATGGTAAGAATGAACAGCCATTTACCAGCTTTCATGTTCTAAATATTTGGAATACATTTTTAGCATAAACGTACGCAAATCTTAATAATTTCTGTGATCTATTTTAGAGAAGAATACTTGGTAGAAAAAATTTGAAAATGATTAAAATCTACTTTGATAGCCATCCATAGTTATCCGCCGGAAACAATTGTCACTGCCGGAAACAATTGTCACTGGCGACGACTTACTTTACTACTATCGGTTTTCGATAATGTCATAACAAGACAAATTTGTTTTGTACCCTTGAGTTTTTGCAAAGTATTGGAGAAGCGGTCAGAATCTTAATATATTTCTCAATTAACAAGTCTCGATTGTTTCTAATAAAAGAAAGTGTGTTTTTTTGGACCATTTCTTACCTATGTTATAACAAGACAAATTTATTGTACCCCTTGTGTTTTTTTAATATTCTAGAAAGAGACTGCCAATTTAGATTTTTGTTCAGTATGCAGCGAGAGTCGTTGGGTTGAACCAAATGTGAAGGGAAAGAAAGTACCTGATACGCCCCAAATATCTGTGAAGGATTAGAGACGAGAACCACACACTTCGAGTGAGTGCAAACTCC
>NW_010359125.1:0-697 GCF_000414095.1 Morus notabilis | reverse complement strand
GTCGGTTTTTGAATAATCCCTCTGAGGTGCATATGGAGGCTGTGTACAGAATACTGAGATATCTCAAGAAGGATCCCGGGAAGGGATTAATGTTCAGGAAAACTTCCGCGAGGACTCTTGAAGTCTACACAGATGCAGACTGGGCTGGATCCCCTATAGATCGAAGATCAACCTCAGGCTACTGTTCATATGTGTGGGGAAATCTGGTAACATGGCGTAGCAAGAAACATGCAGTAGTTGCACGCAGCAACGCCGAAGCTGAGTTCCGAGCCTTAGCCCATGGAATATGTGAAGGCATTTGGCTAAAACGACTACCGGAAGAACTTAGAGTAAGGATAGATGGACCTATAGAAATGCTGTGTGACAATCAATCAGCTATAGCCATCGCAAAGAACCCGGTACACCATGACAGAACGAAGCATGTTGAGATAGACAGGCATTTCATCAGTGAGAAGATTGAAAGCAGAGTGATCTCCTTAAGACATGTTCCTTCACAGCACCAGGCAGCTGACATTTTGACTAAAGCTCCGCATCGTCCTAACTTTCATGAGTTGAGTTCTAAGCTAGGCATGTCAAGTATATATACCATCCAGCTTGAGGGGGAGTGTAGAAAATCAAGCTAGACGTTAGGAATCTTGTTATATCCCTGATATTAGGAGTATTCACAGCTGTTGTAATCCTAATTTAAATTTCCTAA
>NW_010359124.1:0-811 GCF_000414095.1 Morus notabilis | reverse complement strand
ATTATGAGCTGAAGTTGAAAAAAATTAGGTAAACCAATCAAGACACTTTCATCAGATTGAGGTGGTGAATATTTGGACATAGAGTTCAAAGATTACCTGACTAAAGAAAGAGTATTGTCATAACTAACTTCACCAGGTACGCCACAACATAATGGCGTGGCAGAAAAGAGAAATCAAACCTGACTTGACATGATGAGATCAATGTTAAGTTATTCCTTGCTGTCGACATCGTTATGGGGATATGCCCTAAGAACAACTACTTATATTCTGAATAGAGTTCCATCTAAGTTTGTTCCTAAAATACCCTTAGAGTTGTGGTGTGGTCAAAAACCTAGTTTGAGACATATCCGCATATGGGGGTGCCCAACACATGTGTTGAAAGGAAAGACTTGGAAGCTGGAACCCAGATAAGAAGTGTGTATCTTTATAAGATATCCATAAGGTACAAAGGGAGGCCTGTTTTACCGTCCTTAAGACCAAAAAGTATGTGTCAACAAACGTAACTTTTTTGGAGCATAACTATATGATAGATTTCAAGCCTATAAGTAAATTTGTGTTAAAAGAGTTACTTCTAGATTAGATTGGACTACTAACAATAAGAGTTGTTGAACGACATACAGAAAAGACCATAGTTTCAAGTCAGACTCAGGTGCAACCACGTCGTAGTGGAAGGGTAATAAGATTACCTGATCGCTACACAGGGCAAGCACACCTTATCACTATTGATGATGGCAAGTAAGATCCATTGACTTTTAAGTCGGTAGTGGAAGACTCTGACAAGGAAAAATGGTAAGAAGCCATGAAACTCGAG
>NW_010359123.1:0-555 GCF_000414095.1 Morus notabilis | reverse complement strand
ATATATTTATATTTTAAATTATTAGTCTACGAACTATTAACATTATGAAAGTTTTGTCTTTACTATTTATTTTATTTTATTTTATATTTTACAATCTTGATACTTGATACAAAAATTGACGAAAATTTTTTAAAACTTAAAGATGGACAATTGTATATTATTCACATAATAAAAATTTTGTAGAAACAGTTGCATTAAGCGCAAAAAATAATCCACTTCCTAAAAGTTTTTAATAGCAGTGCGGATAATATTTTGTACTTAAATCAACTATTTGAAATGATTAATTAAAACTCTTTTGAAAAACTAGTGGAAACAATTTTGGGATAATTTAAAGCCATGTAGTATGCCTTTTGACTCGTAAAAGTTACATGGATAAACATAACATTTAGCTCAAGGAGCATGTTTTGGCTTTATTAATTAGAATCTGCATTAAAAAAAAAAACCAGGTTTATCTATTGTCATTATTAAGAGCGTATTTGGTACATGAATTCACACAGTTTGAACCCATGTACCCAACTCAAATTGGTGTTTAATTCACACAATTTGAACCCATGT
>NW_010359122.1:0-536 GCF_000414095.1 Morus notabilis | reverse complement strand
AGCCGTTAGATCGAAGCTCTCATTGCGATCTATGAATGGCACGGGAACGCTGAAAACTTTTGGTGTCATAAAGAGGCGCATAATCCGTCTAATCAAAGCTCTCTTTGCCCTCTACAACAACCACGAAAATCGCGACAAATTTTTGTGTCGTAACGGGCCCTATTAGCCGTTAGATCGAAGCTCTCTTCGCAATCTACAATGGCCAAAGGAATGCTCAAAACTTTTGGTGTGTAACGGTGCCCATCAACCGATAGATATAATCTATGTTCGCGCTCTACAACCGCCTCGGGAAGGGCGGCAAATTTTGGTGTCATAACGGGGCCCATCAGCCGTTAGATCGAAGGTCTCTTCACGATCTACAACTGGCACGGGAACGGTGACAACTTTTTATGTCGTAACGGGTCCTAGAATCCGTCATATCAAAGCTCTCTTCCCCCTCTATAACCGCCCTGAATTTAGCGATAACTTTTTGTGTCGTAACGAGGCTGGCCAATCAGAGGTTATATCGAAGCTCTCTTCGCGCTCTACCACTGCCA
>NW_010359121.1:0-718 GCF_000414095.1 Morus notabilis | reverse complement strand
TATAATGAAATTATCAAAAATCTCTTTAAACCTAACACGCCATTTTTTTTATAAAATATTACATTATGGGTACATAAATATTTCTATCAACTTTAAAAGATTCGTCAATAATTTTCATAACTAGGGACAAGATTCAAAAATTGATCAGCAAAAGAAATGTGAAACTAAAAACTATAAAAAATATCGCGACTAACCGCGTTGAAAATCCCTCCGTTAATAACGCTTTGACGATAACGTGCACGCAATTGACAAATGTTATTTGAAAATTTTTCTAATCCGTATGACGATACTTCATCGGTCAATTCAAAGTGTAGTTTTCCTGGTAAAACGCCACCAATGGAAACGGGTTTATTGCCTTCTTGCGAAGAAAGTATCGTGTCTTCTTTTTATTCGGAAATGGGTGGAAATGGGTCAGGATTCATCGGCTGAAATAGTCATAAACTTTATTGGTTTCATATTATATACATACACACACAAATAAATGATGTTGGGCATGTTCATTTTACCGATTTGAATTTAGAATTCGAATTTTGTTACAGTAAAAAAATTTTAAAAACAGTTACATCTAATTTTTTTACTACAGTAAAAAATTTTCACATAAAATCACATCTTAATTCGAATTAAAAATTTGAATCAACAAACTAAACGGACCCAATGTATTTTAGTTGACCTACCATCACCATTCACCGCCCCTAATCCTATGAGCGGGATTAACGAT
>NW_010359120.1:0-849 GCF_000414095.1 Morus notabilis | reverse complement strand
CGGGCAGCTCGAAAATGGACACCACGCCGGAGGCCGCCGCCGTGTAGGCGCCGTCAACCGTCGTCTGCCGGAGTTTTTTTTGAATATTTCTGGCCATGCCCGATTTGGCCTAATGCCCGACCCGCTCGATTGCCCGAGAAACGGTCAAAATTTTGAACGTTGGTTCCCGACCCAAAAATAAGCCCAAAAACCCTATTTTTGCCCGAATGCCCGAAAACCCGCACAACGGCTAGTTTTTTTACTGTTGCCCCCCGACCCCGACCTGCCGAAACCCTAAAGTAGCAGTTGCACCCGATTTTTTTTAAAAAAAATCAATTTTTTAACCTAAAAATTTTCCTATAAATACCCCCCATCCCCCACACATTTTTCTCACTCAAACTCTCTCAATCCCTCTCAATTTCTCTCAATCTCTCTCAATTTCTCAAATCTCTCTCATAATTTTTTTAAAAACTATTACATTATCCTAAAGCTCTCTCTCTCTCAAATCGCTCTTATTTTTTTATAATGGATCCTTTTGGTTATAGTGGTATTCCCGTTGATGCCCAACACAACGTGGAAGAATGACAATTTTCCACTAATGAATTTGTTATGCAGGAATGAGGAATCTACTAATCTGAGCCCTGGTGGATATACTGGAGGTCGTGGTCGCAATGGTGGTGGGCGTGGAGAAGCGGCGAGTGCCAGTGTGACTGCGTCTGTGTCTGCAAGTGTTGCAGCCTCTAGGAGGAAATGCAAGCGCACCTCGATATTCATGACACCACACACTTGAGAAGATCGAAAATGAAGGTAACACTAAACACATAGCTCAGTGTAAATATTATTTATCTAAATTACAATGTGACACTATTC
>NW_010359119.1:0-2851 GCF_000414095.1 Morus notabilis | reverse complement strand
AAGTAATCAAATGAAGTTGTGTTTATTTTAGTGTTTGTTTGTTTCACTAGTTTGAATTGTGTTGATTTGAATTTTTTTAATTTGAATAGTTTAATATGAATAATATGGTTTAAACAGTAGTTCGAACTAGCGTTTAGACATGCAACAAAACTTTTAATCCAAATAGAAAATATAGTCTGAATTAGTGTTTAAATGAGACCTTAAAACTGTAATTTGAACTGAACTGGGATTTAGATGTATAAGAGTATCTAATTTGAACTTGTTTTTTTCCTTTATGAAAAATTTATTTTTTTTGAAGTTGATAATATAAATAAAAAAATTGTACATTGAAGAAAAACTAAAACCTGTACAAAAATATAATATAAATTAGTATTTAAAAAAAATTAAGAGCCAATTTGATTTTATAATTTGAACTTATGATTCTAACTTTACTCTATGATAAAAAATTTAAATAAAAAAGTTTCACGTTAATAGGTTATCTCATAAACTTTAAATTTAAAATCAAAATAACTTATTTAAAGATAAAAAATTTGAATAAAAAAGTTTCATAGGTTATCTCATAAAATTTAAATTTAAAATCAAAATAACTGATTTAAACGCTTGAACTAAACGTCAATAAAAAAAATCAACAAACTAGATGCACACATAGTCAACATAAAAAGAAAGAAAAATAATGGGCATGTTTGTTTCCGTTTTCTAAAACGTTATTCACATTTTCTGAGGAGAGAAAAATGAAAACAACATAAAGATGGTGTATGGTTCAACACCGTACCAGAAAATGAAAACAAAATCGTTTTTGTATTTTTTTTTTCCAAAAACTACCACTATTCTGAAAACGAATTAAACTTGTTTTCATTTTTTCCATTTCCATTTTCTCTCCACTGAAATTTTTTTCTGCCCTTCACTTCTCACACGCGATCTCTTCTTGAATTTCTCCGTTCTCTTCTCGTCCTTTTCTCCGGTTACAGTTCGCCAGTCTTCTCCGGTCTTCTCTGGGGACAACGATGACAACCATGAGCTTTGGAGTAGGAGGAGGCCATTGACGACCTTCCTAATGCCCCTGAAGATCCGGACATGGTGTCTGCAATTTCCAACAAAGTAAGGGCCAGTAACTCTCCCCTAAATTTTATTCCCACCACTTTCTTTTGTGACCCATTTCAGACTAGAACAAGGGGGACGATCGCAGCCACGCCCTCACCTGGGTCGCTCTAAAAGTCTGAACAAGTTTTCCGGTCATCTTCTTGCCTGGGCAGTCGAAGAATTGCCGATTTAAATATGTTAAATGGTTTTTGGGTTTCCTATTTCTTTTTTAAAAGTATGAAATTGAGCCCTTAATATTTAGAGAATAAACTTACAATTGCTTTGGAATGAAATTAGGTTGATGTCTGCTAGAGATTTTTCATGAATTTCGTTTCAATTGTTATTTATTTAATATATTATTATTTTAAACACTATTACATATTCTTAAAAATTAAACCACTAAACGCAGTTTCAGTTTTTTAACTGAAAATAATCTCTGAATAATACTACCAAACACATTTTCAGAAGTGATTCCAAAATGAAAATGAAAACGTTTTCATTTCCATTTGCATACTAAAAACAAAAATAATTTTGGAACGAGTTCCAAACGTACCCAATAAGTTTCTACTAATTATGTTATGAAAAGCTTGTCATAATATATTAATCATAAATAATTTTATAGAAAAAATGAAAAATTTACCTATGAGAGTACATGAGTCCAGATTTGTACCTCTTACTCTTTGATAAATACCATTTTATTTGTGTAATTATTTAACTAAAAATGTTCTGAATCAAGAGTAAAAGGGAAAAATTATGACTCATACACTTTCAAATAGTATTTGTCAAAATTACCTTATCTATATGATAATCGTTGCATAAACCATTACAGCTCACTCTAGGCTATCTTCCATTTTTCTTTATCTTTCTCCTTTTTTCTCAAACCTCAACATTCCTTTCACCAATGTTCTTTGCATACGTATAATTTTTTCCTATTTTATTTATTTGTAAATTTATAGTTTTAATATTTTTATTTTAAATAAATATACATGTCCAATTAGATACTTTGTCTCATGAACTTTATAAGAAACACTACAATACTACCTTAAACTTAAAAACTATGTATGGTATGATGGAAAAGTGGACGGAAGGAAGTGAGTAGAGAGAATATTGGATTAAAAATGATAGAATTTGTTGTTTGGTTAGAAGGAAGAGAGGAGGGAAAGAAAAATAAGATGAAAAATAATTATAGTGGGGCCACCATTTTTTATCTTTCCATGGAAGGAAAACTCAAATCTACTCATTGATGGTTAAATTTACTTTTGTGTCCCTATTTTAAAACCCAAATTAATATTAAACAATTGATAAAATAATCATTTAGGCTGCTACATGTTTTATGTCATCTCATTAGACCAAACACTATAAAGGAAAATCAACTTCATTCATTTCTTTCAAGTTTTATTTTTTTTATGTGTTTTCTTTCCATTCTCTTTTCTTTCCCTCATACCAAACGAAGTGTAAATTTCTCTCACGTTTATCCTCCATTTCATTATTCGTCAAACTGAACAGAATAAAGATCAGCATGTGCACTCACGTGGGTGGTTCTACGAGAGGAAGGTTGTAATATCTCGGTTTACAGGGTCACCCACACTTTACCCTGTGAACTTTATAAGTCCTTATTATACTACCGTGAACTTGGAATTCCACTCACTTTACCCCTCTTTGTTTCATTTTTCATCAAATGAAACATTAAAAAGAGCATGTGCGCTTGTGCGGGGGCTAAATGAAAGTAGGGTTGTAATTGCATTTTAGGTTATTTGCACCTACGCTCCAT
>NW_010359118.1:0-1267 GCF_000414095.1 Morus notabilis | reverse complement strand
TAGAATTCTTCAACAGCTATCCATGGGGCAGGGTGTCTTTTAAATGCACTCTGCGGGCTTTGAAGAAGAACTTGAGAGAGAAATTCCATAAATGGGTTCGGAAAGGACGTAATAAGAGCATTAAGGAAACGTACTCAATATGCGGGTTTTCTTGGGCCTTCCAGGTATGTCATACAGTTATATGCATAATTTTTCATGGCCTTATAGTAAATAATACCATAATTGGTTTACTATACTTAAAAAAATTAGTTTAACGCAGGTTTGGGCATTCGAAACATTTCCAACCATCTGCGCCACGTTTGCAAAGATGGTTGATGGATGTCTTCCCAGAATCCTCAAATGGGAGGCACGCCAGGTTTCATTGGTCGAGGTTAGACAGATAGACGACCTCATGCAAAGTGCCGACGTAAGGGTTTAAATACAATGTTTTTATAGGTGTAAATTTTACAAAATAGGCATATTTGTTTTTTTTACAATATGTTTCCACCTAAATAATCATTGAACGTATGTTCTTTTAATATATAGGGAATGACCGTACCAATTCTTTATCCCATTGAGAAAGAAATGAATAGTATGTGCATGAGGTTGTATCAGCCTTATGCCTACCAAGAAGATCCTCAGATTGACGAGCTTGCATCGTTTTTGGACTCTGGTGCAAGAATGGCCTATGTCCAGCAACCGAAGCCTCCCAAACAATTGGCTCATCTCCAACTACTTCCCTAACAACAACAGCAACTTCCCCAACAACAACAACAACAACAACAATAGCAACAACAACAACAACCTGAGCAACAACAACAACAACAGCAACAACAACAACCTCGTCCGCAGGATGGTATGTCTATTGATTACATAGTTGACATACTCTATCACAGGATGGTAGAGTACAATAGTAGACATTTTGAAGCCGTCAACAAGTGGCTAGACTCGCTAGACCAATCTATTAGAGAAATTAAGGACAATATAGCATGTCTAGCGAAACAACAATTACAGCCAAAGCCAGTGCCTGAGGAAGAACTTCAGCTACAGGTTCAGCCAAAGCCTGAGGCAGAACTTGAGCCACAGGTTCAGCTTGAGCCTCAGGTTCAGCCTGAGCCTAAGGAACAATATGAGCCACAGGTTCAGCCTGAGCCTGAGGAACAACATGAGCCACAAATTTAGCCAGAGCCTGAGGATCAACTTGAGCAACAGGTTCATTCAAAGCTAAAGTCTAAATCGAAGAATGAAAAGTGACTTAAAAGGCCCAGCAAGTATTTTGAGTCACCTT
>NW_010359117.1:0-1311 GCF_000414095.1 Morus notabilis | reverse complement strand
AAATGGACACTTTGCAGTTTAGAAGTAATTAATGTCTGTAATTTCGAGAGTTCAATTCCAAATTTATAGTGGAAGAACTATTGAAATTAATAGAATTAATTAATTAATTAAAGTGTTTAATTAATTATTAATTTTATTGGAGCTTGGGATTATAAGTCCATATGTCCCCGCGTCGTCCTTGTAATTCTACCAGACACAAAGGGCAAAATGGGAATTTTAGAATTATGAAATTCTAAAATTAAATACTCAAAAAATAATTAATTCTCAATTAATTATTATTTAAATAATGTGATTATTTAAATTTGAATTTGAACACATCTAGATTTATCCATTTAAACTTATTTGATAAGTTGTTCAATTTAGAATTCAAATTAATTTAAGTTTGACTTAAATTCGAATTTGCATCTGAATTAAAATTGGACTACTAGATAAAGGATAAAATCTCTTCCTTCCCTATCTGAGATTGGCGCCACACATAGGGATAAACCCTAGGAGGGTGGCGGGCCACCAAGAGGATAAGGGGAAAAGATTTTTTGTTCCAAATTCAAAATTGGAGATAAGGATTTGATTCTATTGACTTCTACTCTTTAAATATGAGAATGATAGAAAATTGTGAACACAATTTTTTGAAACATTTTTTCAGCCCTAAACAGTTGGTGGCCGAATTTCTCTAAGCAAAAGAAAGAGAAAATATTTTTCTCCAAAAGATTCCACATCGTGCATGCGTTGGTGTTTGTGGAAATTCGAGTGTTTAAGAAACCTATTTTGTCTCACGTGTGCCCACACACATGTCTACGTAGAATCAAGGAATTGACGTGGAAGACTTTGGTATTCTAAACACAAAGATTGGAGCAAGGACTGTTCGTAGTCAAAGAACTCAAGATATCATCCGAGTCGGCTTCCAGGTATTTTTTCCGGGATTGAGTTCTTGATGTAAATTAATGCGATTAATTTATTCGTGCATAAATTAATATAATCTATAGAGTATCTCAAAAGTTTTTCTGAAATTTTTGTTATACACGATCTGCCTTCCCGCCACGTTTCCGCACCCGAATTCGATTCGGGAACCAGCAGCACATTAATCAAATCGAGAAAAGCAAAGCAAGGAGGGAGGAAACTTTATCGATCAAAATCTGCTAGAACCCAAGTCGTCGCTCCCCATAAACTTAAATCTTTACGTTGAGCGGGTCGAGAGGTGGAAAAGACCAATATCAATATTCAAACTCTATGAAAGTCAAAACGAATATCGTTTCCTAAACTGAAATTCTCAAAAGAATTCAAAAGTCAACATTGACTTTGAATTTTTTTTTT
>NW_010359116.1:0-798 GCF_000414095.1 Morus notabilis | reverse complement strand
AAACCAAATGGAGCGAGAAGGGGTCCCACCTCCTTCGTCGTTACCAACTGCTGCCACCACCATCCTCGGCAAGTACCGGTTGGGCCGGTTCTTGGGCTTGGGCAGCTTCGCAAAGGTATATGATGAGGCACAATCCCTTTATGATGGCTCCACCGCTATCCTTCAATGGCGAAATTCTTGGGAGAGAACGCTAATTCCATCCAAGCTGTGGTGGGAAACACCAACATCGGCGCCAACGTAGTACTAATCGGTTCGCTGCTGAGATTGAGGATTGTCGCGAGCTACAGTGTGGGGTTGGACAAGATTAATTTGAGAAAATGCGAGGAAAGAGGGATTAGGGTCACCAACAGTCCCGATGCGTTAACTGACGACGTCGTCAACAAAGCGATTAGGCTTATTTTGGCGGCGATTGAGATTCTTCTTCAATGGCTGGTTGTGAAAATGTGGTTTTTGATCTGTAGACAACCCAATGCGAATTGGAAGTTTCAGTAGAAGTTTCATTCAACAAGGTTGTTGTAGCTCAAAAAAAAAAACTTTAGAAACGTGTTCACTTGGTCGGGCATGATCGGTGCGTGAGCAGAGGTGAAAGCTTAATACTTTTTACCAATTAATAAGACTTTTTACCAAAATGCTCCATATTAAAAAGTCATGTGAGGGGCGCGTGTAATTTTATATGAAGAATTTAACAGATATTAACGGAAAGTACCAAATTACACCTGTTTAAAGAGGTTGGGGGTCATTTAGCCAATAAAAAATAGACTAAATTGTCACTTACTAAACAAGTTGAGGACCATTTTT
>NW_010359115.1:0-829 GCF_000414095.1 Morus notabilis | reverse complement strand
TGAAGGCACATTCTCAGTCATCATCTCGTCTAAACTCGATGCATTGTAAAAACAACGATTGATCGACATGCTGAAAGAGCACAATTCCAGGATCTACAAGGCAAAAATGAAAGTGGCTCATGACAAGCAGATCATGACGAAGAACTTCGAGCCAAATCAGCAAGTTCATCTCTATGATTCCCGTTTGCATCTCCACCCCAGTAAGTTGAGGTCGTGGTGGACTGACCCGTTCATACTGCCGTGCCCCTTTTGAACATGTGGATAGCGATATGGGCGAACATTCACTAGAGCCGTGCCCGGCTGCAACGTGATCCCGGTCTCGTCGGGGTGGCAACTCTGCCGGCCACTCGAATACCCGATCATACTGCCGCAGTAGTCCCTCCAATGGTGTCGACACTGGGTCCGAGCTACCTATCGCCGCTACCTCTAAACTGCCGAACTCCATCAGCACCCCTGAACCCTCCTCACGGATGGCTTTCATCATCGCCTTCAAGGAAACTAAGGAATTGCAAAGGCACCATCCAAAATCTCATAGTAAGCGTCTTCCAATTTACTTGCATACCCCCCAACGTCTCCAGCCACTTCATCCCCAATATGACGTCGGCACTCCCAAGTTCGAGGGGAAGGAAGTCCTCCATAACCTCTATGTTTTGTAACTTCAAGACCACTCCCTTACACAGGCCCTCCCCTTTCACAGTGAATCCCGTTCCCATCAACACTCCATACCCATTGGTCGGCACTTGTGGGATGGCCAATCTCTCCACGAGATCGGTGGAAATGAAATTGTGGGTGGCCCCACAATCAATCATCACCACTACTTCCTGCTGTG
>NW_010359114.1:0-1129 GCF_000414095.1 Morus notabilis | reverse complement strand
AGGTTTTTATTTTGAATGATAAGAAGAAAATGGAGGTTTAAATATGAGTCGACGTTTGTTTTCTATATTCGTCACTGATTCTGAATTATGATTCATGGTTCTCTACAGTATTTTATCTCACAAAAAATACATGTAAAATGAAAATAGTTATGAATCATGATTTTAAATACATAAACCAAACGTCATCGGCTTTAAGGCTTCCTTATCTTCGTGAATTCAAATTTTTAATTCGAGCTGAGATGTGATATTTTTTAAAAGCTTTTAATTATAACAGAAAAAATTAAATGTGACATTTTTTAAGAGTTTTTTCTATAGAAACTTAAAATTAAAAACTCAAATCGGTGTAATAAATGAAACCTAAGTATATGTATTAAAAGGTGATTACGGCAATCCTTATCCTGATATTGAATGGTACAACACTCAGCAAACAAACAATGGGCCTGTTTGTTTCCGTTCTTGTTTTCATTTTTCACGATTTTCGAGGATGAAAAATGAAAATGGTTTTACAAAACGCGTTTGGTGTAATATTTTTTAAAAATTAAAAACAAAAACGTTTTTGTCATTTTTTGAAAATCTGAAAACGGTTTAAGTCCCTTTTCATTTCTTCGTTTTCATTTTCTCTCTTCTCTCTGAATTTTTTTTCTGCCTTGGTGCAAACGCCAGATCTCGACCTCGCCGCACCTTTTTCTCTGCTAATTCCCGTCGTCGCAAAGCCCCTCTTTTTTGCCAAATCTCTGCCTAGCCACGCCTCTCCTCTACGAAATGTGGCCATCGCAACACCCCTCTCCTTCGCTAGATCTTGGCCTCGCCGCGCCACATTCTTCGCTAGATCTCGTCTTCATCACGAGCTTGCTCTTTGGAATTTTGTTCTCTTGGATTTTCTGGTTTTAGGTTGGGTCATGGTTGCTTCTTTTGTTTTGAATTTTGTGATTTTCTGGTTGGATTTAGATTTGATTTTCTGAAACTTGTGAGTTTTTACTTTTTTTTTTTTTTTCAAATTTTCTGGGTTTTGGTTGTTTAGTTGTGTCGTGAGAAGGAAGGAGAACAGTTAATCGCATGGGAAAGAAGAAAACCATTGTTGTCAATCAATAACGAAATTTACTGTGGTATGCAAATTAATTTATTCCCC
>NW_010359113.1:0-851 GCF_000414095.1 Morus notabilis | reverse complement strand
TTTTTTTTTTTTTAAAAATGTATTTTTAATAAATTAATACTTAAAAAAATAGAATATGTAATTTTCTCGACCTTTCCTTTTTCCTTGTATACTACCCCTAGGCTGTGATTGAACCAAGTCCAAATCTCATATAGGGCCGGACAAACATTGCCCATTCTGTTCGTAAGACGAAAGCCCACGTACCTATGTGTGTATGTCCATTTGAATTTCCTGCAAAATGTTAATTTCAAACTTTTTGCTACATATTTTTCTCATAATAATTCAAATTTAATTTTCATTACAATATTTTTTCTCACAAAAAAATTCAAACAATACATGCAAAGCTTGAAATGAATCCTTCTCAGGTTGTTGATGATTGGAATGTCTCTATCAGTGAATGCAGAAGGTAAAGTCCCTAATGACAGGTGATTCCAGTATTGAGATGGATTGAATCAAGGCCATGAAAACACAATGACTTATAAGAAAGTTTTATAATACAGCCTAAACACACAAGCACAAAATAAAAAATAAATAAAATAAAATTGTCTTGTAGTATAATCTGACGAGTGGAAACTTATTTGTATTAAAACCATAACTTTTATATTATAGTAACAAGTTCTTTGTTTATTCAAAATGATAGCCTAAACATGAGCTTTCAATGATGTTATAGTATATCTCAAATCACAATATTCATGTGATAATCGGTACTGAAAGTGCCTCATTCACTTCGCAGATTCGAGTTTTCAATTTGAGTTGAGATGTGATATTTTTTTAGAGCTTTTCAGTGTAGCAGGAAAAGTTAGATGTGACATTTTCTGAAAACTTTTTACTGTAAAAACCTAAAATTGAAAACTCAATGAAATGAACGAGGC
>NW_010359112.1:0-594 GCF_000414095.1 Morus notabilis | reverse complement strand
AAAAAATATATGTACGTATTTATGGACGAATTTTTAATAGTGTCATTTTCATCAGTAGTCACATCTAAATATAAAAATTTAATAACGTTGCATGATATAATTCAATTTCATTAATTATATATTATATTTTCATACTACGTAGTAATAAGTCACGACAAATGTGGCATATTCTTGTGGGATCCTGCTATAAATTGTAAATACTAAATGGGTCAGATAGGCCATAGAAGCTCCATCCTTCTGCTAGCTAGCATGCATAATTCTTTCCTTGGTCTGATGATTTCGTTTTAGACCTTTATTTATTTATTTTTTATTTTTTATTTACCCATATAAACCTTTTTTCAACTCAATCCAAGGTAGAAGTATGGAAGTTGTTTATACTTTCACCTTGACTTCCCTCATGACTCATATCGAGAGTAAAATAGTAGCTACATTTTGTCCTATGCCTTCGAAAACCAATTTGCACTTTGAAAATGGGCTCTCGAGAGAAATAATTAAGGGAAATAGTAGAAAATAGGCCAATATAAAAACCTTAAGAAAGTATATAAGTTAATTTTTAGTTATAGAAATTAATAGGCTATAACTTGTCAAGTTATG
>NW_010359111.1:0-781 GCF_000414095.1 Morus notabilis | reverse complement strand
AACAGATTATAGGGGTTGACACGATTAACACGATTAATAAATGAGTAGTTTTTAATTCGAGCTGAGATGTGACTTTATGTGAGTTTTTTACTGTAGTAAAAAAATTAAATATGACTGTTTGTAAAAATTTTTTACTGTAATAAAATTTAAATTCTAAACTCAAATCAGTAAAATAAACAGGTACAAATAACTCCAAAGTAAAGCAAAAATGCTCAATTAAAGTCAACCCATTTCACACCATAACTTGACCTGGAGCGTGGCACGCGGACGATGCTCGAGAGAGCGCCCAAGCTCACCTTGCGCTGCCATGTTGCAGACAATGTCTACACTGTCGCTGTGCCCAACCATTATTGGAATCTTGAGCACCCTTACGTGGCAGCCAAGTGTAGGACTCAGAATCCCAAATTAATTTGATATACGGATTCCTTCTCCCCCCTTCTTTTTCTCCCATCATGTGAGACAGACAGCTGAGTTTCCTACGTCTTTTCTCCAACCCAACAAATGAAAGAATCTTCCTTTAGAAAATGCTAAATATCATTGGCGTCGTAGCTCCTCTGAAACAATGTATGGGGCGCAAAGTGCATGTCAATCGATAATTGATTAAAATCAACAAAGATACATATCACTGCACTTTTTTCATGGCTTCTGCACAAGGATGACACGCAAATCAAGAAAATATGTTTAGAGCCTTCTCGTGGACGTTTAGTTTATATATTCAAAATCATGATTTATAATCATTCTCGTTTTACGTATATTTTTTGTGAGAGAAAACACTGTAAAA
>NW_010359110.1:0-490 GCF_000414095.1 Morus notabilis | reverse complement strand
TGGCTTCTTCTAGCAAGTGTATTACTAAATGAACCATTACATCAAAAAATGCTGGAGGAAAAATTGTTTCTAACTTGCATAAAATAACAATAATATCCTATTGGGCTATCTCTAAATCACTCATCTGCAATGTCCTAGAACATATCAACTGAAAGAAGTTGCTCAATTCGGTAATTGGATCGACAATTTCTTTCTTCATAAATGGTCGAATCGCTGTTGGCAATAATCGCTGCAGTATGACATGACAATCGTGTGATTTTAACCCAATAAGTTTATTGTTTCCATCGATCACGTTTTTCTGAAGATTTGAAGCAAACCCATCAAGAAATCGTACTGACTTTAAGAAATCGCAAAACTTTTTACAATCTGCCGGAGTCAATGTGTACGTTGCATGTGGTTTCATCCAACGATCACCATCTTTATACAAATATAACTCCTTACGTACCCTCATATCTTGTAAATCGATCATCGCCTTATCTATATCCTTACT
>NW_010359109.1:853-1098 GCF_000414095.1 Morus notabilis | reverse complement strand
TCCGCGTGCTGGGGCGCCCGCTGGCCGCGCGCTCTGGCCGCGCGCTGGGGCGTGCCCTTGGGCGATTTCTGAAAATTTTCTAGGCATTTTCAAAGGCTTCAAACTTGATCTTCAATACCTCCTTTTTGATTCAAAATTAAAACCCTAATTCTACTCAAAATCTAGAATTACAATAATTCTAATCCCGAATTAAATTACAAATAATTTATCAATGAATGAATATAACCGATCCATGGAACCATATA
>NW_010359109.1:0-642 GCF_000414095.1 Morus notabilis | reverse complement strand
GGCGGATCGTGTATAACAAAAATTTTCATAAAACTTTTGAGATACTCTATAGATTATATTAATTTATGCACGAATAAATTAATCACATTAATTTATATGTCAAGAACTCAATTAGGAAAAATACCTGGAGGCCGACTCAGATGATAACTTGAGTTCTTTGACCACGAACAATCCTTGATCTTTGTGTTTAGAAAACCAAAGTCTTCCACGTCAATTCTTTGATTCCACATAGACGTGTGTGTGGGCACACGTGAGACAAAACAGGTTTCAAAAACACTCGAATTTCCACAAACACCAACGCATGCACGATGTGGAATTGTTTTTGGGAGAAAAAATTTTCCTCTCTTTTTCCTTTGAGAATTTCGGCCACACTAACAGTTAGGACAGAAAAAAATGTTTTCAAAAATTGTGTCCACAATTTTCTGTCATTCTCATATTTAAAGAGTAGAAGCAAACTTCAAAAAAGAATCAAAACTCTATCTCCTATTTGAATTTTGAACAAAAAATTTCCCTCTTCCTTATCCATTGTGGCCGGCCACCCCTTAGGGTTTTTACTCTGTGTGTGGCACCAATTACAGATAGGGAAGGAAGAGAAATCTTCCTTTATCCTGTAGTCCAATTTTAATTCAAATTCAAATTCGA
>NW_010359108.1:0-540 GCF_000414095.1 Morus notabilis | reverse complement strand
GTTAAGATGTGATTTTATGTGAGAATTTTTTATTATAATAAAAAAATTAGATGTAACTGTTTTTAAGAGTTTTTTACTGTAACAAAACTCAATTTTTAAAATCAAATAGTAAAATGAACGGGATCGTACTGTACTGTATTATGCTAGTCGAAAAAAATATGATAAAATCTATTACTTGCATAAAGCAATGCTCTGTTAATAGGGTTTTTTTTCTTTTTTTTTTTATACGTAGCTATTCTAGAAATCTCAAATAAAGAATGTCACGAAAACAATTTCAGAACTTAAGTGTAGGACTCATCATTTATCCACGTAATTTATTTTGTGAAAATTAATCAAACTGAGACTTTGAAAAAAAAAAATTAAATAGATGGAATGTGCATGCATGTGAAATATGAAGAGTATGATGTGCATATTTTTGCAATATTAATTTTAAGTATTGTTTAGTTGGTGGATTCGAACCTTGATTCGAATCATGGTTCGTGGTTCGCTATAGTATTTTTTCTCACAAAAAACACACGTAAATTGAGAATAATTTTGAAT
>NW_010359107.1:0-1002 GCF_000414095.1 Morus notabilis | reverse complement strand
AAAGGCTGTAGGCTTAGCCGTGCTGTAAATTATAATGTTATTTTCTAGTGCATGGTTGCTCCTATCCTGTGCATGGTTGCATGCTTGATTTATTTATTTTTTTTAGACGTATAAAATACAAAGTACATGATTTGCACGTGGGCCCACCGTAATTCTTATACTGGACACTTTACAGATAGATGATTTTTGCACGCATAATTATAAGTTAAATTTGTTTGTTAGATTCTCTAAATATTCTGTTAGATGATCTAATGCAATGTTATAATTGATATGTCAATTAAAATTTTAATTTAGTAGTATGTATTGTGTTAAATTTGCATATAAGTATATTTGTGGTAAATTTATTGTGTTTACTTTTTTCAATAGACATTGTAACATTTGCATTTTCAATTATTTTAAAACTAAAAGTTTACTTTTACATCTTTTAAAATTTAATGAATATGGTAAAAAGAAATTTAGCATTGAAATAACATTAAATATGGTAAAAAGTTAACATGTTAAATATGCATATTATTATCACTCTTTTTAGCGTCAAAGATATATATAATAGGTTTAGCATTTGCATCCGAAATGGTCTCACATAATAAATTCTAAATGGGATAAAACATGGAGAGGATACGTCAATTGAAGCTACAATCATAACACACACACACACATATCTCTAATCGCTTGAGAGAATAATTTGGGTCCAAATTATTCCTCTTAGCTAAAAGAACCACCACTATCTTTATCTAAGCCATATATTGTTATATGTGTGGCTATATACATGTGGGTGTGGTTTTAAGTAGTGGTTATTTCAACATTTATTTATTAATGAGTATCAATTTTTTAGTTATGATATTAATTCGATAGATATAATAAATTGAATAGTTAACTAAAAAATGTGTGACAATTAATGAGATTAGATTTTTATCATGCAACGTTATCAAATTTCTATATTTAATAGTAACTATAGATAGAAAAAAAAAACTTGTCCATATATATATATATATATATATATAT
>NW_010359106.1:0-2302 GCF_000414095.1 Morus notabilis | reverse complement strand
AAAAAATAATAGAAAATTATTCAACGGCCACATGGACATCGAGTTAAGTTAGCCTAGGTTAGTCATATAGTTTGTTGGCAATAAGGGAACATTCTAGGTATTTAGAGTTATATATGAAGATGGAGTGGACCATGTTTGGCAGCATATCATACGGCAAAAGAAGAGAAAAAGAGAGATAGAAAGAGGGAAGAGAGGAGAGAAATAACGAGGGAAGAGAGAAAAGAGAAAATTGAGAGAGAGAAAGAAAGAGAAGGTTTCTTTTCTCTACCAGCTAGTTTGTATGTAGACTTTTCACTGCATCACTTGAACAATAGTATATTTTAATTTATATATGTTATTGTTGATATGTTTTCATGAGATTTGAAAAGTATTTCTGAGTATGATGTGAATCTTGTGTCTATTACAAACTTATTGAAATATGATAAAGGGCCAAATCCTGTAGGAATAAGAGATTCCATGACAGGAGCCATATGAAAGAGGTTCTAATAACACAAGATTAATATTATACAAGAGGGCCCGAAATGTTAAAGAAAGTATTTGAAAATGGAAATTATTTATGGTTTACTTAGCTTACGCTCATATAGTTCTCGTGATGCAGGTAAGTGCTAAAATAGAAGTACCAGTTGACTGAGCAAGAATGGGTTATGGTCCCATGATAACTTAGGAGATCTTAAGAAATGAAATTTGTAATATTAAGAATTCTATTTGAAGATTATATTTGTGAAAGATATTATATCTCTATTAAGCAATATTATTTATTTTAGTTAACGTTTCTCACGAGCGGGCGTTGTTTTTAGCTGCTTGCTTGGGAAGGGTGTTACAATGCTGAAGAGTCCTTATGCGTCAGTAGTAAGAAGTCTAATGTATGTTCAAGTTTGTACGCGTCCAGATATTGCGTACATTGTTAGGATGTTGGGCAGATATTTAAGCAATCTAAGAGTAGGCCATTAGAAAGCAGCCAAACAAGTCTTACGGTACTTATAGAGAACAAAAGACTACATGTTCACGTCTCGGAGGTCGGATCAGCTTGAGATCGTTGGGTATACTGAATCCAATTGTACTGGATGCCAAGATAGTATGAAATATACTGAATCCAATTGTACTGGATGCCAAGATAGTATGAAATATACTGAATCCAATTGTACTGGATGCCAAGATAGTATGAAATATACATCGGGTTATATCTACCTGCTAGCTGGGGGTGAAGTCTCCTGGAAGAGTTCTAAATAGTCTCGTATAGCCTCTTCTACCATGGAGGCAAAGTTCATAGCGTGTTATGAGGCATCTAATCACGAATATGACTACGGAATTTTGTCACTGGGTTGCGCATAGTGGACGGTATTGAAAGAACACTCAAGTTATTTTGTACAATAAGTCGGCAATTCTGTATTCCAATAACAACAAGAGCTCAACGAAGTCAAAGCATATAGGCATCAAGTTCCTAGTTATTAGAGAAAGAGTTCAGAGTGGATAGATGTCTATAAAGCATATCGGTACAAACTCTATGGTTGTGGATCTGCTTACTAAGGGATTGCCCACCAAAGTGTTTCATGAGCACACTGCTCGTATGGGTGTCATTTCATTTGAGGATATTCAATTTTAGTGGGAGTTTGTAATTTTATATGATTTTCTGATATAAACATATTTTCAGTTGTTTCAGTTTATAGATATTTTGATGTATTCTCTGCAGAAATAAAGTTTTAGTTTATTTGTACTCTGATTTTAGTATGGTTTGATCTCACTAAGGTTTAAGGCTGGACAAGTTAGAAATATATATGTTAAGATCACATTGTATGAAATTTTCATGCTACACATCCACATCACGATCCATGTCATTCAGTTGTATTGGCATACGTTACTATTGATGGGTCAAGTTACGACATATGTAACGAAGGCTGCTTTGATCCTATGTTGGTATGATTGGTTGACCGGATTGGCTATAGGTACATTTCGGTAATGACATCAAAGTTGAGCTCGTACATTTATTTTGCGATGCATAATTATAAGGTTACACGTATAGCTCAAGTGGGAGATTGTTGGATCCTTAATCCAACATTGGGCTTATATGTGAATAATTATGTGTTACAGACTGTCTTATAAGGTTAAACCTATTTAAAAGTGATATGCCAAGATTCAGGTAATTTGGACTTTAATGTATCTGATAGGGCGTGAGCCTTTATTGTGTAGAGACTCAAGGGTAAATTCTATTTTTATAATGGGCTAAAATAGAAATATCAAAATATAACAGGAAAGTTATCTATATATAGTGGTTATAGTTCCCAGATCACGTGTGATATTCTAT
>NW_010359105.1:0-6117 GCF_000414095.1 Morus notabilis | reverse complement strand
GGCCGGCCCCGTTACGACACCAAAGGTTGTCCCCATTCCCGTGGCAGTACTAGAGCATGAAGAGAGCTTCGATATGACGGAGATGGGCCCCGTTACGACACCAAAAGATGTTGCCGTTCTCGTGGCGGTTGTAGAGCGCGAAGAGAGCTTCTCTCTATCGGTTGATGGGCCTTGTTTCAACACCAAACGTTGTCGCCGTTCCAATGGCGGTGGTAGGGCGCGAAGAGAGCTTCGATATGACGGAGATGAGCCCCGTTACGACACCAAAAGATGTTGCCGTTCTCGTGGCGGTTGTAGAGCGCGAAGAGAGCTTCTCTCTATCGGTTGATGGGCCTTGTTTCAACACCAAACGTTGTCGCCGTTCCAATGGCGGTGGTAGGGCGCGAAGAGAGCTTCGATATGACGGAGATGAGCCCCGTTACGACACCAAAATAGGTCGCCGTTCCCGTGGCGGTTGTATCTCTTCGCGAGGGGCCCCCTACGACACCAAAAGTTTTCACCGTTCCCGTGCCATTCATAGATCGCGATGAGAGCTTCGATCTAACGCCCGATGGGCCCCGTTAGGACACCAAAAGAGTTCACCGAAAACGTGGCAGCTGTAGATCGGGAAGAGATACACCCGCCACGGGAACGGCGACATATTTTGGTGTCGTAACGGGGCCCATTCTCTGTCATCTCGAAGCTCTCTTAGTGCTCTACAACTGGCACGGGAATGGGGACAATCTTTGGTGTCGTAAAGGGGCAGGCCCTTCAGACGTTATATCGAAGCTCTCTTCGCGCCCTACCACCGCCATTGGAACGGCGACAACGTTTGGTGTTGAAACAAGGCCCATCAACCGATAGAGAGAAGCTCTCTTCGCGCTCTACAACGGCCCGAGATGGGCAACAAATTTTGGTGTCGTAACGGGCACCATTAGCCGTTAGATCGAAGCTCTCTTCACGATCTACAACTGGCACAGGAACGGAGACAACTTTTTATGTCGTAACGGGTCCCATAATCCGTCAGATCAAAGCTCTCTTCCCCCTCTACAACCACCATGAATTTAGCGACCACTTTTTGTGTCGTAACGGGGCCAGCCCATTGGAGATTATTTCGAAGCTCTCTTCGCGCTCTACCACCACCACCAGAATGGCGACAACGTTTGGTGTCAAAACGGGGCCCTCCAGCCGTTAGATCGAAGCTCTCTTCGCGCTCTACCACCACCACCAGAATGGCGACAACGTTTGGTGTCAAAACGGGGCCCTCCAGCCGTTAGATCGAAGCTCTCTTCGCGCTCTACCACCACCACCAGAATGGCGACAACGTTTGGTGTCAAAACGGGGCCCTCCAGCCGTTAGATCGAAGCTCTCTTCGCGCTCTACCACCACCACCAGAATGGCGACAACGTTTGGTGTCAAAACGGGGCCCTCCAGCCGTTAGATCGAAGCTCTCTTCGCGCTCTACCACCACCACCAGAATGGCGACAACGTTTGGTGTCAAAACGGGGCCCTCCAGCCGTTAGATCGAAGCTCTCTTCGCGCTCTACCACCACCACCAGAATGGCGACAACGTTTGGTGTCAAAACGGGGCCCTCCAGCCGTTAGATCGAAGCTCTCTTCGCGCTCTACCACCACCACCAGAATGGCGACAACGTTTGGTGTCAAAACGGGGCCCTCCAGCCGTTAGATCGAAGCTCTCTTCGCGCTCTACCACCACCACCAGAATGGCGACAACGTTTGGTGTCAAAACGGGGCCCTCCAGCCGTTAGATCGAAGCTCTCTTCGCGCTCTACCACCACCACCAGAATGGCGACAACGTTTGGTGTCAAAACGGGGCCCTCCAGCCGTTAGATCGAAGCTCTCTTCGCGCTCTACCACCACCACCAGAATGGCGACAACGTTTGGTGTCAAAACGGGGCCCTCCAGCCGTTAGATCGAAGCTCTCTTCGCGCTCT
This sequence comes from Morus notabilis, assembly GCF_000414095.1. Lineage (NCBI taxonomy): Eukaryota > Viridiplantae > Streptophyta > Magnoliopsida > Rosales > Moraceae > Morus > Morus notabilis. The sequence continues at coordinate 4,183 of NW_010359105.1, read as the reverse complement.
ACCACCACCACCAGAATGGCGACAACGTTTGGTGTCAAAACGGGGCCCTCCAGCCGTTAGATCGAAGCTCTCTTCGCGCTCTACCACCACCACCAGAATGGCGACAACGTTTGGTGTCAAAACGGGGCCCTCCAGCCGTTAGATCGAAGCTCTCTTCGCGCTCTACCACCACCACCAGAATGGCGACAACGTTTGGTGTCAAAACGGGGCCCTCCAGCCGTTAGATCGAAGCTCTCTTCGCGCTCTACCACCACCACCAGAATGGCGACAACGTTTGGTGTCAAAACGGGGCCCTCCAGCCGTTAGATCGAAGCTCTCTTCGCGCTCTACCACCACCACCAGAATGGCGACAACGTTTGGTGTCAAAACGGGGCCCTCCAGCCGTTAGATCGAAGCTCTCTTCGCGCTCTACCACCACCACCAGAATGGCGACAACGTTTGGTGTCAAAACGGGGCCCTCCAGCCGTTAGATCGAAGCTCTCTTCGCGCTCTACCACCACCACCAGAATGGCGACAACGTTTGGTGTCAAAACGGGGCCCTCCAGCCGTTAGATCGAAGCTCTCTTCGCGCTCTACCACCACCACCAGAATGGCGACAACGTTTGGTGTCAAAACGGGGCCCTCCAGCCGTTAGATCGAAGCTCTCTTCGCGCTCTACCACCACCACCAGAATGGCGACAACGTTTGGTGTCAAAACGGGGCCCTCCAGCCGTTAGATCGAAGCTCTCTTCGCGCTCTACCACCACCACCAGAATGGCGACAACGTTTGGTGTCAAAACGGGGCCCTCCAGCCGTTAGATCGAAGCTCTCTTCGCGCTCTACCACCACCACCAGAATGGCGACAACGTTTGGTGTCAAAACGGGGCCCTCCAGCCGTTAGATCGAAGCTCTCTTCGCGCTCTACCACCACCACCAGAATGGCGACAACGTTTGGTGTCAAAACGGGGCCCTCCAGCCGTTAGATCGAAGCTCTCTTCGCGCTCTACCACCACCACCAGAATGGCGACAACGTTTGGTGTCAAAACGGGGCCCTCCAGCCGTTAGATCGAAGCTCTCTTCGCGCTCTACCACCACCACCAGAATGGCGACAACGTTTGGTGTCAAAACGGGGCCCTCCAGCCGTTAGATCGAAGCTCTCTTCGCGCTCTACCACCACCACCAGAATGGCGACAACGTTTGGTGTCAAAACGGGGCCCTCCAGCCGTTAGATCGAAGCTCTCTTCGCGCTCTACCACCACCACCAGAATGGCGACAACGTTTGGTGTCAAAACGGGGCCCTCCAGCCGTTAGATCGAAGCTCTCTTCGCGCTCTACCACCACCACCAGAATGGCGACAACGTTTGGTGTCAAAACGGGGCCCTCCAGCCGTTAGATCGAAGCTCTCTTCGCGCTCTACCACCACCACCAGAATGGCGACAACGTTTGGTGTCAAAACGGGGCCCTCCAGCCGTTAGATCGAAGCTCTCTTCGCGCTCTACCACCACCACCAGAATGGCGACAACGTTTGGTGTCAAAACGGGGCCCTCCAGCCGTTAGATCGAAGCTCTCTTCGCGCTCTACCACCACCACCAGAATGGCGACAACGTTTGGTGTCAAAACGGGGCCCTCCAGCCGTTAGATCGAAGCTCTCTTCGCGCTCTACCACCACCACCAGAATGGCGACAACGTTTGGTGTCAAAACGGGGCCCTCCAGCCGTTAGATCGAAGCTCTCTTCGCGCTCTACCACCACCACCAGAATGGCGACAACGTTTGGTGTCAAAACGGGGCCCTCCAGCCGTTAGATCGAAGCTCTCTTCGCGCTCTACCACCACCACCAGAATGGCGACAACGTTTGGTGTCAAAACGGGGCCCTCCAGCCGTTAGATCGAAGCTCTCTTCGCGCTCTACCACCACCACCAGAATGGCGACAACGTTTGGTGTCAAAACGGGGCCCTCCAGCCGTTAGATCGAAGCTCTCTTCGCGCTCTACCACCACCACCAGAATGGCGACAACGTTTGGTGTCAAAACGGGGCCCTCCAGCCGTTAGATCGAAGCTCTCTTCGCGCTCTACCACCACCACCAGAATGGCGACAACGTTTGGTGTCAAAACGGGGCCCTCCAGCCGTTAGATCGAAGCTCTCTTCGCGCTCTACCACCACCACCAGAATGGCGACAACGTTTGGTGTCAAAACGGGGCCCTCCAGCCGTTAGATCGAAGCTCTCTTCGCGCTCTACCACCACCACCAGAATGGCGACAACGTTTGGTGTCAAAACGGGGCCCTCCAGCCGTTAGATCGAAGCTCTCTTCGCGCTCTACCACCACCACCAGAATGGCGACAACGTTTGGTGTCAAAACGGGGCCCTCCAGCCGTTAGATCGAAGCTCTCTTCGCGCTCTACCACCACCACCAGAATGGCGACAACGTTTGGTGTCAAAACGGGGCCCTCCAGCCGTTAGATCGAAGCTCTCTTCGCGCTCTACCACCACCACCAGAATGGCGACAACGTTTGGTGTCAAAACGGGGCCCTCCAGCCGTTAGATCGAAGCTCTCTTCGCGCTCTACCACCACCACCAGAATGGCGACAACGTTTGGTGTCAAAACGGGGCCCTCCAGCCGTTAGATCGAAGCTCTCTTCGCGCTCTACCACCACCACCAGAATGGCGACAACGTTTGGTGTCAAAACGGGGCCCTCCAGCCGTTAGATCGAAGCTCTCTTCGCGCTCTACCACCACCACCAGAATGGCGACAACGTTTGGTGTCAAAACGGGGCCCTCCAGCCGTTAGATCGAAGCTCTCTTCGCGCTCTACCACCACCACCAGAATGGCGACAACGTTTGGTGTCAAAACGGGGCCCTCCAGCCGTTAGATCGAAGCTCTCTTCGCGCTCTACCACCACCACCAGAATGGCGACAACGTTTGGTGTCAAAACGGGGCCCTCCAGCCGTTAGATCGAAGCTCTCTTCGCGCTCTACCACCACCACCAGAATGGCGACAACGTTTGGTGTCAAAACGGGGCCCTCCAGCCGTTAGATCGAAGCTCTCTTCGCGCTCTACCACCACCACCAGAATGGCGACAACGTTTGGTGTCAAAACGGGGCCCTCCAGCCGTTAGATCGAAGCTCTCTTCGCGCTCTACCACCACCACCAGAATGGCGACAACGTTTGGTGTCAAAACGGGGCCCTCCAGCCGTTAGATCGAAGCTCTCTTCGCGCTCTACCACCACCACCAGAATGGCGACAACGTTTGGTGTCAAAACGGGGCCCTCCAGCCGTTAGATCGAAGCTCTCTTCGCGCTCTACCACCACCACCAGAATGGCGACAACGTTTGGTGTCAAAACGGGGCCCTCCAGCCGTTAGATCGAAGCTCTCTTCGCGCTCTACCACCACCACCAGAATGGCGACAACGTTTGGTGTCAAAACGGGGCCCTCCAGCCGTTAGATCGAAGCTCTCTTCGCGCTCTACCACCACCACCAGAATGGCGACAACGTTTGGTGTCAAAACGGGGCCCTCCAGCCGTTAGATCGAAGCTCTCTTCGCGCTCTACCACCACCACCAGAATGGCGACAACGTTTGGTGTCAAAACGGGGCCCTTCAGCCGTTAGATCGAAGCTCTCTTCGCACTGTACAACCGCCCGCGAAGGGCGATAAATGTTGGTGTCATAACGGGCCCATCAACCGTTAGATTAAAGAAGCTCTCTTCGCGATCTACGAATGGTACAGGAACGAGGACAACTTTTGGTGTCGTAAGGGGGCCCATCAGCCGCTAGATCGATGCTCTCTTTGCGATCTACGTCTGCCCCGTTTCGACACCAAACGTTGTCGCCATTGTAGTGGCGGTGGTAGAGCGCGAAGAGAGCTTCGATCTAACGGCTGATGGGCCCCGTTTCGACGCCATACGTTGTCGCCATTCTAGTGGCGGTGGTAGAGCGCGAAGAGCGCTTCGATGTAACCTCTGATGGGCCGGCTCCGTTACGACACCAAAAGTTGTCGTCGTTCCTGTGGCATTCGTAGATCGCGAAGAGAGCTTCTTTAATCTAACGGTTGATGGGCCCCGTTACGACACCAAAATTGGTCGCCCTTCCTGGGGCGGTGCTAGAGCGCAAAGAGATCTTCTCTCTAACGGCTGATGGGCCCCGTTTCAACACCAAATATTGTCACCATTCTGGTGGCGGTGGTAGGGCGTGAAGAGAGCTTCGATA
>NW_010359104.1:0-563 GCF_000414095.1 Morus notabilis | reverse complement strand
ATATGTTGACCCTTTGGGTTTGACTGAGCTTGTGAAGGGAACTTGCTGTGTTCTTGAACAGCCAAAGCTCTAGTCAGATTCGTGATTTGACTCTTCATTTCTTTACTTTTCTCCACCATTTGTGTGAACAGTGATTCAAACTTCTGATTCGTCTTACTCTGTACCTCCATGAAAGATTGCAAGGTGTTCTCAAGAGAACTCCTTGGCTGATGCGAATTGTATTGAGGTGCAGAATACGCCTTTGGTGGTTGCGGCTGTTGCTCAGTTCTCCATTGTCCTCCTGACGGTTGTGGAATCTCTCTAACTGAAGTTTGGATGGTTCCTCCAGCTAGGATTGTATGTGTTAGAAAAGGGTTTGTTGTATGCCCCTAAGGCATTGCATTGCTCCTCATAAACCCCTCTCATTTCACCATAAGCAGGACAATCCTTAGCTAGATGTTCCACCCCACCACAGACAAAGCATGGCTCATGTGTTTCTGCCCTTGCGACCGTATGGATTCCTCTACCTTCTTTTCCTTTGAGGGCCTCGATTTGCTTTGTCAAAGATTCGACTTGGGCTTTGA
>NW_010359103.1:369-635 GCF_000414095.1 Morus notabilis | reverse complement strand
CACACACACACGAAAGAATAACTACTATATATTTATATATATATATATATACATATTTATATTTATATGTTGAAACCAAAATATAATTATCCACAAAATAATATTCACGTGAAGAAAGATCTCTGAATATACTTACCATGAATACGATGTTGTAACCACGTTTGAGAACCTCTAAGAGGAACCGAGTTCTTGTCCACATCATCTTGATGAACTCCTCAGACATGTAAACCTTCTCTCCCATGAAATCCACGCCGTCCGTTTTCAAC
>NW_010359103.1:0-286 GCF_000414095.1 Morus notabilis | reverse complement strand
CTTCTCCTAGCCAAAAGCTGTCGAGAAAGAGATCGAGCATGGTGGTTTCGTCGTCGATATTTTGTTCCGCGTAGGCCTTGTTTATCACAGCGATGATCACCGTTTTGTTCTCTGTTGAAGCTTTGGCCAAAGCCGTTTCCAGTTCATCTTGAGAGGCCCTAAAATTACTGGCCGTCTGTGCAAATATTAAAACTAGGTCGTGAGTTGTACACTTTCACATAGTGATAATACTAATCAAATAACGATGTACATGTCTATGATCATGTGTATATACATATATATATAT
>NW_010359102.1:0-1420 GCF_000414095.1 Morus notabilis | reverse complement strand
AAGAAAGGCATGTAAGTTTGGCAATAATCTTACAATTACCATGGATTGACTCATGATAATATTAAACTACAGGTATGGAGAAACAAAGAATTATTTCTAGTTATTATTTTCTTTCTGCATTACTAATTCTTTCTAATTAATTATTACCATGAAGTTACAAAGGTAATTAAAGAATGATCCAATTATGACGATAGAATTTAGTCAGGTAAAGAATTTTAAAGTAGCTGAGGATAAGAAGGAACAAACGAGAGAGGGTAGAGTTAAAATTAATGGAGGGGGGAGATATTCCCGGAAGAAAGTGGAGATGGATGATGGCATGATCGTGTGGGTTGCAACATGGCTAATGATTGTCGTTTGTGTAGGCTCTATAAGTTTGTTGTGGTCTTGTCATTTCAGCTACGAACTGCAGTTTGATGAAAAAGTATTGGTAATCACATGCGAGTTGTACCCGTTGATTGGACAGTTTTTAGTTTCATTTGGAAATCATGATTTTTCCATCTTCATCGCATGAGAAAATGAGGTCCCTTATTGATTCAAATTAAGATGTAGGCAGTTCTTTTTACTTGAGTTTAAAATTTAAATTTTATTATAGTAAAAAGCTCTAAAAAATAGTTACATTTAATTTTTTTATAACAGTAAAAAGTTTTCACACAATATCACATCTCAACTCAAATTAAAAACTCAAATTAACGAACTGAACGGCCTATAATTTTATGTAAAATTTTTTTACTGTAATAAAAAATTAAATATAATTATTTTTAAGAGTTTTTTACTGCATGTGTGTGCATGTAAATTTAAGAGCATGTTTAGATGGGTTCTTATTTTGTATGTGCATTTTTAAAAAAGGAGGACGAAGTAATTAAACAGCATATTCACAGTAAATAATTAAAGTAAATAGTAAAATTTAAAATTATTTAAAATAAATAGAAGTAAATTAAAAATTCACGTTGTGAGTTTTTTTTTACCAGTCGTAAATAAAAATTTAACAGGGTAAAAAAATCTTTCTACGAGTCATAAATAAAATTAAAAATTCACGTTGTAAAAAAATATTTTTACCAGTCGTAAATGAAAATTTATGTCATAAAATTTTTTTTTACAACTATTTACTTTAAATATTTTAGAATATATTATTTATTTAATTTAGTTTCATAAATCTACTATTTACTACAATAGTTCTGTTTTGAAAATTAAATTAAGATTGGAAAGACTCAAGATTTATTTTAGGCATTTCCAAACTTCATGCACATTTAGTAGTGTTTTCAAAATGTTTTTATTTTTATATGAAAATGAAAATGAGAACTTTTTAAGAATGATGTTGAGATTGTTTCTGAAATTGTGTTTGGTTAATTTTTTTTAGACATTATTTTAGATAAAAAAAAGGTGAAATTGTATTCGGGTGTATTTAAAAGAATATGTGGCC
>NW_010359101.1:0-799 GCF_000414095.1 Morus notabilis | reverse complement strand
GGTTTTCGAGAATTTTTTTTCAAACACTTTTGTCCCTTCTTAAAATTTTATAGTCACATGTTTATCCTTTTTCAGGCCAAGTAGCTCCTTTAATGTTTAAGTCTCTGAGAATCTTTTTCTAACACTTTTATCCCTCCTTAAAATTTTATAATTACAAGTTTTTTACACATGTTTAAAATATTTTCTATAATCTTCCAAATTCTAGTTTCATGTTTACTCATTTGTAATAGAAATAAGTCAAACTAACAATATGAGTTTATAATTTTGTAGACTTAAACTTAAAGTGAATTACACTCGATTAGAATTTTGATTCTTTGTAAGAATAAATGAAAGATGATTCATTTGTAAGAATAAATGAAAGATAAAAATATAGATTGAAAAGGTATAAAAGTAAAAGAGCAAAGGCTTTAAAAAGAAAACAAGATAGTTATGTGGTTATTTTACTTCTAAATTTTTATTTAACTCATGCCCCTTGAAAAAAATCTTCTTGCTACACCACAGTTTGAAATTTCTTTCCTTAGTCACCTGAAAAAATTTATCTTGCTACACCACTGTTAGAAAATTTCTTTTATTTATTGGTTTCGTTGTTCATTTCACCAATTTGAATTTTCAGTTTTAAATGTATACAGTAAAAAGCTATCAAAAAATGTCACATCTATTTTTTTTTTTTTTTTGCTACAGTGAAAAACTCTAAGAAAATATCATATCTCAACTTGAATTGAAAACTCGAATCCGCGAAGTGAACAAGAAGTTAAAAATTTCAAATCGCCAAACTGATCAAAACTCTTTTACAATTTTG
>NW_010359100.1:0-541 GCF_000414095.1 Morus notabilis | reverse complement strand
AGAGCATTGCTGAATGCGGTTGGTAATTTGGAGCTCTCAGGAGCTTATGTGGAGGCTTTGAAATAGTTGGGCAACAATCTAGAAGATGTAGCTCGGCAGGTCAGTGGTAAGTCTCTAGCCACTATTCCACAAGAATTGAATCAAGAAGAAGAAAGAATGAATCTTTATTGAATTAACCACAAGAATTACAGATTTGGTTCTTTGAACCAGAGACCCTCTTCCTGCTTAGCGGAATGCCAAGACTTTCCCAAATTGACTCAATGATTTCCTGCTCTCCCCTTCCTCGAGTCCCTCTATTTATTCCTGCCCCTAAACAACACTAATCACAATCCCCTGTGCTCCCACCCACAGTAACCATGTAAGTACATACTAATACACACGTAAGCACATACTCACCCAAAAAACAGCCACATAAGCCTATACACTTATGAACCTATACACTAACAATCCTCTAATCACTTACCCAACCCTTCCTCACATAGACTTGTCTAAGTAGAGGCTTATCAGTCAGATAGTTGATAATTCATTTGATTCTCTAAAA
>NW_010359099.1:0-834 GCF_000414095.1 Morus notabilis | reverse complement strand
TTTTATTTGAAGTTCACGTACTTGGATTATTGTTGTACTAGAAATATTTTTCGGTCCCATTCTTTTCGTTGATTCGAGTTTAGAATTTGAGTTTGACTACAGTAAAAAGTTCTAAAAAATAGTCACATCTAATTTTTTTACTACAGTAAAAAATTCTCACACAACATCACATCTCAACTCAAATTAAAAACTTGAATTAGGGAACCAAACGGGCTTCGTCTTCCTTCAATGATTGAAGCCCCCCAATGACCAAAATGCCCTAGTTTCAGGTCTACCCAACTTATTGAACCTCAAAATGACAATAATACCCTTAACTTTCGACCATATTTACCACATTCGGCAGTATAGTGTTTGTCCGTGTGTGGTCCCACGTCCCATACTGAGCCAAAAACCATTGACAAGGCGCCGCGTATTCATGACAATCCCAATCTAATCTACTACCTATTTATGATTGACCTATATTTTTTTCGTACAAATAATGTGTGTTTGGTAAGAGACAAGTAGGCCTTCTCATCGGATAAACCAAACACATCAACCTCCCATATTCAGCCACGTTGCGCTATTGATGATATTGGACTTTGGAATAACAATTTCACCTGTGTGTGGCCCCCACTACTCACAAGATCAGGATAAAACGCACGTGTGCGTTTGTTATAATTGTTGGTGTTTTCAATTGTTTCTAGGATTATTTTGGCAAAACTTGTTTTTAGAAATATCTCTACGCGTCTTTTAAAATAAAAAACAAAAACGTTTTTCTAAATAGCATTTGATTAGTAAACATTTTTAAAACGAGAATTAAAAAAAAAAAATTGTGAGTGATTTTCATTGAGAAAA
>NW_010359098.1:0-333 GCF_000414095.1 Morus notabilis | reverse complement strand
ATAACAATTATTTGATAATTTAGTTATTTTGTGTAGGTATAACAAGAGATATGTTCATGTGTATATATATGTGATCTTGTTAATTAAGTATATGTTCTACATAGAGTACGTATATGATCTTACTATTTGATTACTTTTTAACATAAAATAATGTATTTTAATTTTAAAACTATATTTTTTATTATAATTTTAATAGAACAATGAGTCTAAAATAATTTTTATCATCAAAATTTATTTTTTTTAATTTTTTAATATATGTCTTTCTGCTACCAAATTAAAATTTAGTAGCAAAAAATATGCTTTCGGCTACCAAAATAATGTTTGGTAACAAAA
>NW_010359097.1:0-231 GCF_000414095.1 Morus notabilis | reverse complement strand
CCCCTGTGCGTCCGAGGTCCTAAAAAACGCATCCTTTTTAAGGAGACGTATTAAAGGCTCAGCTACCTTCCCATAATCCCCCACAAAGTGCCGGTAATAGCCGGTGAGGCCTAAAAATCCCCGAAGATCCCGAATGGACTTTGGCACAGGCCAATCAACCATGGCGGCAATTTTCTCTGGATCGGCAATTTTCTCTGGATCGGCTTGAACCCCAGAATCCGTGATGATATG
>NW_010359096.1:0-800 GCF_000414095.1 Morus notabilis | reverse complement strand
TGGCCAAATATATATGGAGCATTAGTAACAATGTTATTTAGTATCCATACAAATATTCTAATTGATTTTCATGATTTGTACATTAGTTGACATTAGGTGTTATTATTTTGATTGAGGTAAATTTATAAAACTTAGCACAATTAGGGGAAATTATTGTATCTTTGTCATATCTATGTATAAACCTATTGTAAATTATTAAAGAATAACTGAATGAATGAACTTTTTAATCCGTAGACGTATGTAAATTGTCGAACCACGTAAAATAATCTCATTCTTTCATTTCTTCTATCTTTTGTACTTATTTTCGACATAATATCAGAGCTAATTTGAATCCTATCGGCCTTTAGGAACCAACACCAAACAGCAACTCACCCACCAAATCACCCGCACCAAGAAAATCACAAAAAAAAAAAAAAAATTCCAATTCTTAAATTTATTTCTTGAATCTATTTTGTTGGATTAAAAAACCTGAAATAAAAAAAAAAAAAAAAAAAAAAAAAAAAAGAAACTTTGCCAACCTCTGCAATTTTTAAGTCCAAGTCAAAGTCCGTTAGCAATAATCACCATCTGCTGGCCTCGAAAGTTCTATTGTTTTTCCAGCCATAGAGTCGTTCATGTATTCCTTGATTCAGTGTTGTTCTTTGTCGTTTGTGTTCTTGTTTCATGTGTATGTGGTCATTTACGTTTTAACAATATTTGAAAAAAAAGAAAAAAAAAAAGAGAAAAAGGAAAAAAAGAAAAAAGTATATTGAAAAAAAAACTGAAAGAAAAAAAGGAAATGATTGGTTGATATAAGAAAA
>NW_010359095.1:0-382 GCF_000414095.1 Morus notabilis | reverse complement strand
AATAAAAAAGTTGTGTATTTTTAAGTTTTTGATGAAGCAATCTACCTAATCATAGAGGCTACTCTTTTAGATTCACAATCGATACATATGTATGCAATATCTGGCTTTTGACCGGGAAAAAAAAAATTGTTTTTTAACCTTTTACATAAGTGATGGCATTAATAAGTAACATTGACCTTTCAAAAAATAAGTATTGAGATTTTTCTATTATTTAAAAAATTGTATACCCTACATTTTGACGGTATAAAGAAAATCATATTTTGTATTGTAAATTGTTGCACATTTATTCCTTGAGCATCTAACTTTTAATTTTTTTTTACCGATTAAAAGACATACACACCTTTAAAGAAAATTAAAAGTAAAAATTTCGCTATATTAATTT
>NW_010359094.1:0-17758 GCF_000414095.1 Morus notabilis | reverse complement strand
GCTCTTCCTCCTTCCATTTTGCCTTCCTACCAAACAAGTTCTTAGTATAAGAGAACTATTTTTTTCTTTTTGTACATGAAGAATAGGAACAGCAAAAATTCTTCTAGTCACTAATCATTCTAATCAAAACCCAACTCACTTTTACTAGCTTTTATCCTCAATAAGGACCCAATGATATATTATATCTGCTCTTTCTTTCTTTCTTCTTTCATACTTCATCATTTCTTTTTCCTCCATGTACTTGAATTATGCTATCTGAGTATCTGTAAATGCACTTTACACAAACTTGTGCATCTTCAATTTCTATTTATATATGAAAAAGAACAATCAAATTTGAATTCTAAACTTCCGTGAAAACTAAAATACATCCCAAATTATTTACCGCACAGTCCAATCTGAGCCACTAGTCACTAGATGATAGAAAGAAACGACCTCAAGAGTTGATTGGATTGCACAATACACGCATTAAAGCTTCTTCATTCAAAATGTCAGTTTTCAATTGCCGTTAAATTAGGGAGCAAAATGCACACAGCCTATAATTACACGCGTATTGGACATGCAAATAAAACAAACTAAGTGAAACAATTTAAAAAAAAAAAGAAGAAGAAGAAGATAGAACTGATAATAACAAACGTCTTTTGACCATTGCAATGGCAGATTGGAGATTAATGAGGTCGACTCCAGGGGCGGCAGAGGAAGAAGCTCGGACACGCCATGTGTGGCGCTTGAGATTTCGAAGACGAAAGCCGGTGGCTGCGGCAGCAACAGCTACACCAGCGTTTGACAGAGAAGCCATGGCTAAGTTGCTCAACATCGTGGTCGTTATTTGACGCCAAAAGTAATGTGAAGTGAGAGAACCTTTAGTAACGGATAAGATTTGGCGCCACTTTGTGACGTTTCCAGGCCAGGAAAATAAGTTAGGTGCAATTGGGGAGCTTACTAAAAGTAAGTGATAAATAATAATATAATCTTTATTTATTTTACCGATTTGAATTTTTAATTTTAATTTTTTCACAGTTAATAGGTCTTATAAAAATTCACATTTAACTTTTTTTATTATAGTAAAAAGCTAAAAGTAAGTGATAAATAATAATATAATCTTTATTTATTTTACCGATTTAAATTTTTAATTTTAATTTTTTCACAGTTAATAGGTCTTATAAAAATTCACATTTAACTTTTTTTATTATAGTAAAAAGTTCATATAAAATAACATCTCAACTCAAATTAAAAACTCGAATCAACGAACTGTACAAGGCCATAGAATATCAAAAATTTTGGAGGAATGAACCACGAATTTCATTATATTTTTCTCGTAAAATAAAATAAAAAAATTCAAGTTGGGCGACCACCTACCCTCGGCTGTTTGTGGCATCCGTCTTTGAACGTTTGGTTTATACAATGTTTCTCATTTTATACCTGTATTTTGAGAATATTAAGAAAATTATATTATATTGTAGATTGTTGTACATTTAGGACATGTTTATTTGACCGTATCAGAGCACTCTATTATATAATAATATGTAATGTTATATTTTGAGATGTTGGGCGGGCTGCGGGGACATTTGATGATGGCTAGATTCAGATAAATTTTGGATTTTATCAAAATTAGTTACGGGGTAAATTCAAGTAAATCAAATATATGCTCATGAGATAAATTTGAGGATTTAATTTTATAAATGGCCCATCAACTATGTACTCTAGTTTAATAAGCGTCCTAAACTTTGAAAAATATTCATTTCGCCCCTGAATAATTTACCCTAGCTTAAAATAATCTCTCAATTTATATTACTAACAAAATAATAACATGACATTACTCATAATTTCGTAAATACCCTCGAACTGTTGATTCTATGTTAACTTGCTCAATAAATTATTTATTTTGTTTCAACATACCCCTAATATTTTTTTAAAGATCATCGGCTAAGTTGATACAAAATCAATAGTTCAATGAGCATTTATGAAAAGACAATAATTTGAGGGATTTTTTTAACCACTTTACCTACTTTGAGGATAAAAGGAACAATTTTCAAAATCCAAGGTAAATTTTAAACTAAGATACATAATTCGTGAACATTTATTAAATTAATCTTAAAAATATAAATTATGGATTTACTTATTAACTTACTAAAATTTCTGCTATCTGTTTTTATTCTTTGGGAGAAAAAGCTATTTGCCTCCTCCCCTAAAAAACGGCCTTTTTTGTTATTCTAGAATTTTACGCATGAAACAAATTATTTTGGACTATTCATTTAAACGAACAATTTAAGTCCTAGAAAAATAAGTGTGGAGTATTAGAATTAGAGATGTCCATCATATCGGCCTGACCTGCCCTAACTCGTTTAAATTAGGTCTACACGTCTCGTATTGTGTTTGGGCCGTCCTATTTATTTATCATGTTGTGTTACGATGTTGGGCCTATTTAATTTTTGTGGCATCAAAGCCTGGCCCAAGGCCCACATATTTGTCGGCCACACATGTCTCTATACTCGTACTCGTGCGTCTGTCACGTTTTTATTATACTCTTGATGTGCATTTGTTGTGCTAAATACCAAATTTACAATAAATACAAAAAAAATAATAAAGCAAATAATAAAGCATTGAACATAATGAAAATATTAAAATCTTAACAAAAGAAAGCAAATAATTAATAAAAAAATACCTCATTCAAAACTTTACTAAGCAAAACCCACTGTGATAAGATATTAGTAAAGAAAAGAGTGCAATTAAAATCTTATAAAGAACTACATAATAAAATTAGTATTATAATTCATATTTACTAGTTGGACCCCTATCATGTTTTTAACATGCTCATATATCTATGCTCGTGTCAGGCCCTTAACGTGTTGTGCTTTTAAAATGTTTCATATCTAAAAATTACGTCAAGCCCAGCCCATTTAATAAACGGGGTGGACTAGGCCTATTTAATAATCGTGTCATAACCTGCCGGTCATTTAAGTCGGCCTCTTTTAACATCTCTAATTAAAAGACGGTTTTTAAAGTAATAATATTATCGAAACAATTACACTAAAAATACCAATCCATTAAGTCTATTAAAACGCATAATGCCAGTATAATGGACATAAAAGGACATTAGACAAATTAATTTGGACTTTATTTAGAATGAAATTTTAAGTCCTAAAAACTATCGTGGAGTATTAGAAGGCGGTTTTTGAAGTATAGGGTGCCAATTTGGTATTATGTAAACAATTACTACATTATTGGTTCAATAATCTAATAAATACAGTAAATTGAATTTATTAAATTTAATAGTGGTTCGTGGGGTAAATCCGGACCGGAATTTACTTATGTTTATTAGCTTACTAAAAATTTGCAATTTATTCTTATTCTCCGGATTTAACCCAACCAAAAAAAAACCACCGTACCTCCTTTCGTAAAAGAAAGTAGCATTTTTTTTATTCGCAGAATTTTATGTATTAAACAAATCAACTTGAAAATTTTGTTTAGAAGGACATTTTTTGTTTTGAGAAAGTGACCAAATATGTTATTAATCAAATAGAGCATTCGATACAATAACATATATATATATATATATATATATATCAGAGAGAGACAACAAAATGGATACATTCAACAAAATATTTCCAAACTCATTATTGAAGAAATTCTGTTTATGAAGACCTTGAATAACTGTTGAAGTTATCGGAGCCAAAGAATGAAGGTTGGGACTAATCTTTGGTCCATTATAGACTGGTCAAGATTTCCTAAGCCTCTGCCCAATTAACAACCATCTCTGGTGATTTTGTTTGAAGATGGTGAAAATTATTTGTTTCCTTGATCTGATATAGCCTAATATGTAATCCCTCTCTTAAATTAGCAGACTTGAGAGAAACCTTAATTACAATAAAATAATAATTCATAATGGAATAATAATATATATTACAAAAACAATTCTCGAACAAATTCCTTAAGAATACAAGTTTCAAATCATAAGATCTTTAAACTCGTCATGGGACCTTAGACCATTCTTAATCAGTCAACTAGAACTTCCATTATCGAGCTTATCTGCATCACATAAACTATATAAGCTACAGCTCAGTAAGTAAACAATAAATTAATTTTCACTTTTAAAATACTTTTCTTTAACATTTAGAGCCCTCTTATATAACATTAGTCTTGTGTTATTAAAACCTCTTGCATATGACCTCTATCTTTAAATCTCTTTATTCCTCAAGTGGACTCTTGTATTTATTATGAATTAACTGAGATAATGATAATGGCGAAATTCTTGAGGAATAAGAGTTTTCAAGATAGGGACCACATGAAAGATATTTTAATAATACGAGATTAACATCATACAATAGGGCTCAAAAGTTACGGTTAAATATAAGTATTTTAAAGTGAAAATTAGTATGGTTTACTTATTGAGTTGTCGCTCATATAAGTCTTGTGATGCATGTAAGCTTTTAGATAAAAGTTTCAATTGACAGTGAGAGAATGCTCCAAGGTTCCATAACTAGTTTAGAAATATTAAGATTTAAAATTTTAAATCCTAAGAATTTTATTCTGATGATTGTTTCTATAATAGATAATCATTTTGTTGGAAAAATGGCTTGTTAAGCCATTTTAAAGGCCCATTTTGAGGCCCATATTCAAATGGGGCCTAGTAGGTTTTTGAGACGGATCTCAATGAATTTACGTTTTCCGCCGCGAGGAGATCAAAATCGAGTATTCATACACTCAAAATGGATTTTGGGTGAATGACAACCAGGGGGGTGCGAATCACGGCCCCCGCGGGTTTGGGGCCTAATGTGTGTGCCTGCGGACACGAATGCCGAACCGGAAAACCCGCTCTGTGCAAGCTTGGGGCCTAATGTGTGCGCCTGCGGACACGAATGCCGAACCGAAAAACCCGCTCTGTGCAGCTTACTTTTGTAATTTTTATTTTTGCTTCAGCCAAGACCTTCCGGTTGGTAAATGAGCATAATAGGGGCTTAATGGTGATCAATAGAGGCAAACCAAATTAAGCCAAGGTTAATACGCTTTTAAGGTTTCAGTTTTCCATCATCAAAAACTAAATCTATGTGCAATGTGTGGCCGGATTCATCATGGGAATTCAGGCCGTTTTGCTCCATAATATTGCAGAGTAATTGATGTTTTTAACACCATTAATCCGAGATTAAATATGGGTCGTAACACCCAGATTTTGCAGCCTATATAAGGACCATACTCCACATGAACAAGAACACCTCCACAGAGCATTCTCATCTCTCTCTCGTCTCTTGTGTTTTCTAAATTTCTTTGTGTAGTTCTTGTTGTTCGGTTTTGGTGATAGAGGAAAGATCCGGTTCTAGTTCGCCGGACGGTTCCAATAGTGCACCGAGCTACCGTCGTTGTCGTTGCATCCTGGGAGACGGACGTCCAACGTAACCTCGAGCACTCGCCGGAGGGGACAAATCCGTTTTAAGGAGAGCGTGGTTCACGTGCCTCGACATTCATACAATTTCAGTATTCCGAGTTTGGTAGAAAAGTTGAATTACCATTGTAAAATTTCGTTTTGATCTTGCTATAGTTTTGATCTTTGTATTATCTATATTTCGTCTAACACATTTTCCATTATGCAGTATTAGTTTATTTTAATGACAAACTGATGAGATTTTTAGCTGCTAATTTAAATTGAGCGTTACATCATAGTGGGCAGTAATATCATTCCATTTATTTAGCATTCGGATCACATTTTTGGAACGGTGCCAAATTAAATTGTCTTGCATTTGAGTTGAGCCAACATGAATGGAGAGAACTCTAGTAATGTCTTCTTCATAGAAATTGGCTTCAACACTTAAGAATGTCATTAGTCCTGATGTTATCTAAACAACTACACTAAAATCCATTAAATCTAATGAAACACATATTACAAGAATAAAGCACGTAAAAAGTCAAAAAAACAAAAAAACAAAAACAAAAAGAAAAAGTAGTGTCTGATGTTGAGAGTGGGATTTGAACCCACGCCCTTTCGGACCAGAACCTTAATCTGGCGCCTTAGACCAACTCGGCCATCTCAACTGTGATGTCTGTTTTATGCTCTTTTTAGTAAACACATAAGGTTTAGAGACCGAGTTGAGTTTAAATAGAAGGTATTTTTTTTAAAAAAATTTTAAGATGCAGTCAAGGTAATCTTAATTTTTTTTTAATAAGAAACATAAAAATTAAAATAGAAATTTAAAATTTTTCATCAAATTTACACGAGTTGTTCCCAATAACATGTTTTATTCTCAAGTTTATATATGCTTTCACTAAAAGTTCAAATTACAAATTAATTTCAACCAAAAAACTAGACCGTCTTAAACAACTTGCACCCTTCTTCTCTCAAGTTCCAATCACAATTCTACTTTTATATTACAGTATTTTTTTCCACAAAAATTTAAATTTCAATTCAAGTTTTTCACTCAAACGTATGAAAAAACAATCCCACGGTTAAAATTATAACGAAATTTTTTTTTATGAAGTTTCTTAATATTTCTCTCCTTATATTAATACTTTAGTTCGAACGTTTTATTAATTCTTTCCATTAGCCTTTTCAAACATTTTGATATCACTTCTACCTATGAATAATTAATAGATCATTTTCACAAATATTTTTTGAAAGTGTATGGATCCAAATTTTCCTTTTACTCTTGTTTTATAATCTCTTTAATCAAATAATTACACTAATAAAAAAATATTTATTAAAAATAAAAAAGTAAAAGTTCAGACTAGCACTCATTTAAAACTTACACTCTTAAACATAATTATGCAATTTTCTCATAATTTCGGAAATAGTAGGAAATAGGCCAATATGAAAAGCTTAAGAAATTATATAGGCCAATTTTTAGTTATAGAAATTAATAGGCCGTAACTTGTCAAGTTATGGTTCATAACCAGATAAGTTATGGACAAACTTGTCAAGTTATGGTTCATATGGACAATAACTTGTCAAGTTATGGTTCATAACTAGACAAATTATGGACGAAAATAGTAATTTAGCATATTTATTAATTTATGTAAACTATTAGCCTATTAATTTTAATTCATCTCAAGTTGTAGCATATTTATCTCTTTCTCCCTTTTTAATTTGTGGGAAGGGGAATTCTGGCCCGACCAAAGGGCCCAATGTCGGATCGGGCTGCATTTATTTACTAGGTTCAATTTTTTCAAGTTTTCAAAGTCCAGATCGCACCATTTTACACTGTGTTATATCATATGATATTGGTTTGATTTAGTGTTAAATATGGATTTAATATTTTTTTTTATAATTAAAAGAAATTCGTTTAACCGCACCACAACTGTAATTTGGTGATGAGTTTAAAAAAATAATCTCCCAAACCAGACTGCATTCATCACGGTACCAACTGCCAATTGCCCATTTTATAGTCATAACACCCATTATAGATCTTTCACGTTTTCAACCCCAAATATACCCATGGATACTTTAGCTGTTCATCTGTTCTTGGGCCGGGACTTGTCGGGCCCAATAATAACTCTTTGTCGATGAATAGTGAGGAAAAAAGATAAATATTCTTAGAGTACATACTTTTAATTAATATCTTTTTTAATTAAATAATTATATTAGTTAAAAAAATATTAATAAAAAAATAAAAGGCAAATATCAAATTTATACAGCAATTTTTCTCTTTAAAAATCAGCTAAACAAAAGAAAAAACAGCTCAAAGTAGAAAAAGCTGATTCATTAGGGGGAAAAAAAAAAATAGGCCGACATCACTGCCTCCTTATGAAATGGCTGTTTCTGGTCAACTATGACGATGTGCTATTGTTTGTCCCGATCTTCTTAAGAGCATTTTCAGATTTTTAAAACACAAACAATTACACTTTTTTTTTTTTTCTGTTGAGATTTCTACTAGAGAGAAAATAAACTACCGGTAAGTTTATGTTTTAAGCATAAAAAATTATTTATTCTGTATATATATATATTTGAAAAAAAAAAATTAGTGTGACTTTGATCATATCTTATACTCAGAAACTTATACTACGTAAAATGATTCAAAATATTTTTTTTTTTTGTGTTTTGTGTTTTTCTTTTCCCTATTAAAAGTTGGGCGATTAAATTCTATTGGGTAGGATAAAATTTGAGGGTGGGAAGATCTCATGTGCATTGATTAAATATGTCGCCTAGTTTAAAGTGAAGGTGATATTTGAATGTATATTGTGTAGACACATAAGACTGCGTTGAACCTACAATAACTGCTTAAACGACACCCCACCAGGATCTTTGTATATATCCATCCAAATCCTCTTCCTTTTCTCTTTTTTGTTTTTTGCTGAAAAATGGTATGCAAATTAATGAACTCAAAGATTTGATTTACAATACCAACAACCATGTCCTTTAAAACCAGTGGATTTTATTTTTCAAATAATAATAATAAACTAAACCAGTGGGTGCTCCTGAATCCATAATACCTTGGTGGTTTTGACTTCATATATATATATATATATATATACACATATAATACACTTTATGTATAATAGTCTCGATACGTCTACATATATATTTTATCCACTCTTATATATTAAACTAAGTTTTTTAATTAGATCATTGATGGATCCTTGGTTACGTAGTTATATTTTGGTAAATAAGTTGACGTTTGTAGTATTATTCATTGAGATTCTCGTGAAGTTGAAGGAATGATAGAATAAAACAATAGATTATTGTTTCGAAAATAATAGTTATACAAGCATCAATAGAATAATAACAGATATATTATAAGATAGATACATCGAATTAAACCAAGTATATATTCCTTTGAAAACAGGGTGAGTTTGTATATTTATCTGAATTTATCAGAGATTTGATGTGACTAGGTGAGATAATTACATTCTCAAATCAAGGCTGATCTATTGATTTCTATTATATTAATCACACTTTAATTGATTACCTTAAAATATTCACCGGGTTTTCATGGCATGTGCATTTCTATTTATCAAATATAATATTAATACTCAAAATCATGTAT
Source organism: Morus notabilis (assembly GCF_000414095.1). Taxonomy (NCBI): domain Eukaryota; kingdom Viridiplantae; phylum Streptophyta; class Magnoliopsida; order Rosales; family Moraceae; genus Morus; species Morus notabilis. The sequence continues at coordinate 8,789 of NW_010359094.1, read as the reverse complement.
TTCCTATGGTATTTTCTTAGTTATAGTTTTGGGTTTGGTCACAAATCAAGCTAATTGTTTTTCATTGATGAAATATGTGCCACTACAAGAAAAATGGCTATTAGCGACGAAAAAAAGTCGTTGCCAAAAATAGAAAGTCGTCGCAAATGAATTTTTAGTGACAACTTGTCGTCGCAAACCTGTCGCTGCAATTGATTCGTCGCAAAAATAAGTTTTGCGACAACAATCGTCGCAAATGAGTCGCTATAATTATTTCATCAGTTACATCGTTAAGATGACATGGTATTGAGTATTTACAATGATATTTTTCAAATTAAGTCGTCGCAAAAGATGCGACATAGCTGACGTGGCTTGTATTTTTTGCAACCACATTTGTCATCGCAAATAATATTTTAATTTTATTATTAACTTTTTTATTATTTTACTAATTAATGTTGTATATTACTATATATTTAAACCCAATATTAAATATAATTAATTATATAATAATAAAAATAATAAAGAATTAAATAAAAGGAAATAAATAATAAAAATTATTATTGTAAAAAGTAATTAATAAAATAAAATAAAAATGTAATTATAGTATAAATGTGCGGAAATATAAATTATTACATTAATAAAAATCTAATCTCCTAAATTAGTAGCATCATTAGAATTATCGTTGTTATCATTAGAAGGATTCGGAGGCGGATGATATGGACGGACATACGGCACATGAGGAGTAACCGCTGAGAAAGTCATGTTGGGATGCATTTGAGTGATGAAATCCTGCATCATTCTGACGTTCTCGTACAGCTGGAGGTTTTGCTGGTAACTCTGTTGTAAGTATTCTTCTATGTGTGGGTCAAAACGTGTCGTAGAAAATCTTACCGAGCGTGAGCCAGATGACGACGCATCCCCTCAATAAACTTTTTGTGGGAGTGTGCGACCCACTCCAGTATTGTGCCCTCTGCGGGTGCCCAGAAACTGCTCCATAATATCCTCCTCGTTAACTGTTCCTACTGTAGATGATCCAGAAGTAGCAGACTGCGTCTGGATCTGCATTTCTCTTTCTCCCTCCATCTGATGCTACAAATATTATAAGAAAAATAATTAAATACATAATGTGATTTAAATAAAAAAATATAATTAAACATTACGAGTATACTTACAAAAGTCTGCTCAGCTTGGGGATTAACCCAAGTATCCCCACGACAATGCATGTCCCCCGAGTTATCGATGACAGACATCGGCTGTTGAGTCTCTGTGGTAGACTATATAGTAGTTTAAATGTATATGAATATAGTTTTATCGATTACCAAATTAACATTTATATTTAATAAATTATTAACAAATACTTACTTTCATTGTAATGCGTATCTTCTATAACTGTTTCTGTCTCACCCATTGTCTTATGATCATCACTAATCCCAGCCACATCATTTAACACTATAAACATCTCGTCAACAGGTTTACTGACAACTGCAGCAGCAGTACATACTTCACCATGGTGAATCTATGTGGTGTAACTTGTATCAAAACCCCATCGATGTATGTATGCTTTCATTGTTTCTGGTGGCAGCATCTCATGATTTCTACACTTGATACACAGACAACTAATATCTCCGATTGAATTTGCATAATTCTTTCCAACCTCAATAAAAGCACACAAATCATTCCAGTACTCATCAGACAACCGGTTCTTTAAATGTATCCAACTCTTGTCCATAGGCATCTCCACTACGATGAATTTATAATGTTTTATCAAATTTTATGAAAATTAACACAAATTATTTTATAATAAGTATTTAACATTAGTTTATTTAATTATTTAATTATTAATATAATATTAATTAAAAATTTTATCTAATTTTATTAATCATCATTAAACAAATTTCAATCTAATTACCACATATTTCAATTTCAATTCTAATTTACAATTCACAATTCTAAATTCAAAACCACATACTAAATCGAAAATCTAAAACAAAATCACAAACCATAACAAAAATACCATAATCAATTAACAAAATACCAAAATATTAACTCACAAAATCCAAACCTATAAATACCGGGGGTTGGAGAACGATAAGGCAGCAGGGACGGGAGAGCACCAGCGGCCGGAAAACGGTGAGTATGGCTAGAAAACGGCGAGTGCGGCTGGAAAACAGTGAGTGCGCCGGAAAAGTGGGTGGTGAGGGGGAGATGAAAACTCCGCGTTTTGGACTTTTTTTCTCCACAAATGAAAGTTTTGAGGAGAGAACGATATTTTTAAGCTATTTTCAGTGTTTTTGATGGTTTTTGGACTGTTTTTGGAGGTTTTGGACAGAGAGAATGAGAGAAAACGCAAGAGGCTCACCGGGAAAAATGGCGGAAGGAGGTCTGCGATTTCGTTTATGCAGGTGGTTTTGTGCGACGACATTATGTCGTCGCAACAAAGATTAAATAGTCGTCGCAATAAATGTTAAAATGACGTCGTTCTTCTTCGCATCATTAATATTTCTGAGAATATTCTTGAGGAATATACCTGGGCTCATTTTATGCGACGACAATTTAAGAATATCATTGATGAGTGAGTTTTACTCGCTAATTTAGTATCATTTTACACTTAATATCTAGTTAGTTTTTGAGGTTTTTGTTAGTTTTTATGTGTGTTTTTGTTCTTTGTTTGAAGGTTAGGTAAAAGTCTATGATTTGGAAGGTTTTGGACAACTTTTGGTAGAAAAAGACAGCAAACATAGCGCTTAGACGCCAATTTATAGCGTTTTGGCACTGAGTTTTACGGAACCAGTACAGTGGACAGAATGACCAGCGTTTTGGCGCCCATTACAGCGCCCTAAAAACTGGGCTGATTTTGCACAGCCAGCGCCGCAACGCTAGGAGCTCATTGCCGCGGCGCTACGACGCGAGAAAAGACGCGTTTTGAAGGCAAATAGTGAGAGAACTTACCCGTTTTGACCCTAATGCTTCAAAACCTATAAATAGATTATTCTAGGGCAATTAAAGGGGACTTTTAGACTGGAGAATGACGGCTGACTTTTGAGAGGAGTTTCAAGAAGAAAAAGGAGAATTGAGTACGGAGAAGAAGAACGACAAAAATCCGGAGACGGAGATGCTTTAATTCAACTCCAAACTAGTTCTTTTCTTTCCTTTCCAATGATTAAGACTTTGTTTAGGAATTTATCTTGTTTAGAGATGAACTAATTTCTTTTTCTAGGGCTACGATGTAGGCGGATTATGAATGTTCAGATTCTCAATCTTCTTTTTATGTAATTGATGTTTAATCCATATATGCTGAGTATTTCAATTTATTCTTAATGCTTGTGATTGTTTGGCCAACTATTACATGATTTTGTATTTGATTTGAGACTGAGAAGTGATAATTAAATAAGCTCTTAATTGAAATACCATGAGTTGTTGATAGGATAGAGATATCTATGATGCTTGTGCAGTTCTTTTGAATTTCTTGCACTTAATGATTTTCAACAGGTTTAGAAGTCTGACAGAGATGTAGAGTTTGCTTGTTGGATTAATATTATTGTTGCTTGAGAAATAATAATAATTACTTTAGAGAAATTACTGTCAGTATAGGATTGAATGTAAATTTTCTTGAATTATGGGAATTTGAACAGGATTAATTTTGGTGAAATCCTAGAGTCTTAATCTATTGAATTTTATTCCATTGTTCGGCATTGTTTTATTGATTTAATTATTTTATTTTATTTTATTTTATTTTATAAACTCTCTTTTCGATTATTTAAATAAAATTGGAGTTAATATAATTTCGGTAATTTGTAAACAACAATCCTCGTGGGACGATATTCTTATTCACTATTATATTACTTGATTACGATAGCGTATACTTGCGTTACGATTTTTCACAACAAATTTTTGGCGCCGTTGCCGGGGATTGTTTTGTTTTTGCTAATATCGATACCAAATAACTATAGTTTTACTTTGGATTTTATTTTGTTATTTATTTTCTTGTTCTTGTTTAGTGCTCTGCAGGGATTTACTTTACGTGCATGCGAAAGCTTGGGAGCAACAGTCTACTACCTATCGATTTAGAAATTGAGAGTACCTGTCGAAGAAACCGAAGAGAAAAGCTGTCATTCAGCTGCCAGAAGTGATGGTTGATCCTGAAGGAGAAATAAATGGGAATAATCAACCACTGAACAATCCACTAGTGGTCAATCAGCCAATGGCTTTGTGAGATTATGCATTGCCACAAACTGGTGTTCAATCAATGATCAGGAAGCCTGCTATTCAAGCGAATAATTTTGAATTGAAACCGGTGATGTTGCAGATCATTCAAGCGATCCAATTTAATGGATTGCCGAATGAAGATCCTATTGCTCACATCGTAAATTTTCTGGAGATTTGCGATACTATCAAATACAATGGAGTTAATGATGAAGCTCTTCGCCTTCGTTTGTTTTTTTTCTCTTTGAGAGATAAAGTAAAAAGTTGGTTGAACTCACTACCGTCAAATTCGATTACTAGTTGGAAAGACTTAGGTCATAAATTCCTTTCTAAGTTTTTCCCACCGGCTAAAACAGCGAAGATGCACATCGAGATCAACAATTTTGCTCAATATAAAGGTGAAACTCTATACGAAGCATGGGGGAGATACACATAATACTGTGCCTAGTTTAAAGTGAAGGTGATATTTGAATGTATATTGTGTAGACACATAAGACTGTGCGTTGAACCTACAATAACTGCTTAAACGACACCCCACCAGGATCTTTGTATATATCCATCCAAATCATCTTGTTTTTTTTTTTTTTTTTTTTGGCTGAAAAATGGTATGCAAATTAATGAACTCAAAAGATTTGATTTACAATACCAACAACCATGCCCATTAAAACCAGTGGATTTTATTTTTCAAATAATTATAATAAACTAAACCAGTGGGTGCTCCTGAATCCATAATTCCTTGGTGGTTTTGACTTCATATATATATACACACACATATATAATACACTTTATGTATAATAGTCTCGATATGTCTACATATATATTTTATCCACTCTTATATGTATTAAACTAAGTTTTTTAATTAGATCATTGATGGATCCTTGGTTACGTAATTATAATTTGGTAAACAAGTTGACGTTTGTAGTATTATTCTTTGAGATTCCCGTGAAGTTGAAGGAATGATAGAATAAAACAATAGATTATTGTTTCGAAAATAATAGTTATACAAGCATCAATAGAATAATAACAGATATATTATAAGATAGATACATCGAATTAAACCAAGTATATATTTCTTTGAAAACAGGGTGAGTTTGTATATTTATATGAATTTATCAGAGATTTGATGTGACTAGGTGAGATAATTACATTCTCAAATCAAGGCTGATCTATTGATTTCTATTATATTAATCACACTTTAATTGATTACCTTAAAATATTCACCGGGTTTTCATGGCATATGCATTTCTATTTATCAAATATAATATTAATACTCAAAATCATGTATTTCCTATGGTATTTTCGTAGTTATAGTTTTGGGTTTGGTCACAAACCAAGCTAGTTGTTTTTCATTGGAGAAAGAAAAACTAGCTAGACAAGCAACTTCTCACGGAGGAAACCAGACTAGATTGTGCTATCACAAGTTTTCATTATCACCATATATAGTTTTGAATATAGATGCGAATCCTAATTCCTACACATATATAACATGCGAAGTGATAGGTGTAACATAGATATTTATAATGTGTGACACCCCCGTTCGGTTCGCTAATTCGAGTTGAGATGTGATGTTGTGTGAGAGCTTTTTACTGTAATAAAAAGTTAGATGTAACTGTTTATGAGAGCTTTTTAATGTAGTAAAACTTGAATTTTAAACTCGAATCTGCGAAAAGAACGGGGTCCAAACATGTAACATCAACAAAATCTAACACCAACAAATATATTTATCTCGAAGAGTGCTGGACTTACATGGGGCCGAGGAGAGGTCTTTCTTTTTATAAAAACACACAAAAAAAAAATTTATTTTACTATTATGCTCTTACTAAAAAAATAAATTCAGCCTACTCTCCTACTTAATTAAAAGACTAGTTCTGCTACTGAATTCTCGAATCATGTTACATAAAATGAATATCGTTTATTAAAAGTAAAATTTTAAGTTAGAATTGCTTTATTTAAAAAATAACTTTGAAAAATTATCCTCATTTTTCCATATTTATTGTGTTTTTTTTTTACAAGTCTTTGACCCCTTTCCAAACATTTTCCTCCCCTTTACTTTCTTCTTCTTTCTTTATTTAACTAAAGCTCTCCACTAATATATAATACATTATGTTGCTTGGTTGAAGAGGATTCTGTTTTATAATTTGATATATAAGAGGCTCAAATAACAAAAAGCTCTACCAAATTTTTATTTGACGAAGTCAAGGACTAAGAATGTAGGATAACAGGAGGCATATGTGGATTGATTTGATTTGATTTGATTTTTAAAAAAAATTAAGAATTGTGCAAGGCAGTTGAGATGTAATATCATTATCCATTTTGATTTCAAAGGCAACTCGCTAATGAGGTAACGTTTTATTCCAAAGAAAAAAAAAAGGCTATAGGACTAGACAGTTAAATTTAATTATAGAATAGTATTTGATTATTAGCTCCATCACGGGCTTTATCTACTCATAATTAGAAGAATATTTATAATAAAATAATAATAATACGAGATTAATTAATAGGATTTGGAGAGATTTTTGACTTTTGATTCTTAATTCCAGGTTAACGTTGCTAATAGGTATATACTATATATTTCTTTTGGTATATGTCCGTTATATATATATATATATATATATGTAATTAATTTGCCATGACATTGACCCCCAAAAGGTGTTCATTATTAGACCTATAGTTTGTGCATTACATGGGGCATGCTTTGCTACAAATATTATTTTATGTGAAATGTTTGTCAAACAGGTGACATTTAAATGATTAGTTCCTCTTTTAATAATAAGAACAACGCCACACATTTCCATCAGCATACTATTACTAATTTTATTATGCGAATTTATTTGTGGACAACATCGAAAGCCACAGTTATTCCATTAATAAATATCATTAAATAATCCGAAAAGATATATTTATATGTTTATATGTCCTAGCTTTCAGCTATCGTCAATAAGAGTTACTTTTTTTTTTTTTGGCTGCAAAATATTAGTAGTTGACTTTATTCTCTGTTGTATAAGTCATGTTGTCACATATTTTAAAGAAACCATTACTTGAAAATTAACTAAAGCAAGTTTAATCTGAAAATCCGAAATGAATTTTTCTAAACTAAAAATAATCAAGTTCATACTTACTTTTTTTTTTTTCCTGCTTTACAATATATAGTTTTATATTTCTTTTTTAAATGAAAAATCCAACCGCATCAGCGGCGCAGTACATTGCGGGAGAGAATCTCATATATATAAGTTCAAATAATTAATCTTCCACAAATATTACATTGCAATAAATTGCAACACTTACAAATTTGAGTATTTGACAATTAGTTTAGAAAATTACATGCATAACCTTTTCTTGTCTGAGCCAATAATGTGTGTATGTACATATATTTCCTACTTTTGAAACCTAACAAGGATAGTCTATTGAAACCTTACTATCCAGAAATTATCCTTTACGTTGTTCAAAATAGTAATAAAATAACCTTTATTTGGTGAATCTTTTGAAATGCCGAAAGCAACCTCAATAATTATTGTTCAAATATAATATATTTGCTTAAAAATAAATAAAATCAAGGAAAAAAAAAAGAACTCAACCAGTTCAGACAACCGCAAAGCAAGATTTAATGTGGGGCGAGACCAATCAACAAGTCAAAATCCAACCAATCGTACTTTTATGTCACTTTCTGTATTCATAGTTTGACACGTGGACTCTACTAACGCGATATATTATTATTTAAATATCAAATGTGATAGTAGAGTTTAAGTGTCAAACAATTAATGCAGAGAGTGACAATTGACTTTATTCTCTGTTGTATAAGTCATGTTGTCACATATTTTAAAGAAACCATTACTTGAAAATTAACTAAAGCAAGTTTAATCTGAAAATCCGAAATGAATTTTTCTAAACTAAAAATAATCAAGTTCATACTTACTTTTTTTTTTCCTGCTTTACAATATATAGTTTTATATTTCTTTTTTGAATGAAAAATCCAACCGCATCAGCGGCGCAGTACATTGCGGGAGAGAATCTCATATATATAAGTTCAAATAATTAATCTTCCACAAATATTACATTGCAATAAATTGCAACACTTACAAATTTGAGTATTTGACAATTAGTTTAGAAAATTACATGCATAACCTTTTCTTGTCTGAGCCAATAATGTGTGTATGTACATATATTTCCTACTTTTGAAACCTAACAAGGATAGTCTATTGAAACCTTACTATCCAGAAATTATCCTTTACGTTGTTCAAAATAGTAATAAAATAACCTTTATTTGGTGAATCTTTTGAAATGCCGAAAGCAACCTCAATAATTATTGTTCAAATATAATATATTTGCTTAAAAATAAATAAAATCAAGGAAAAAAAAAAAGAACTCAACCTGTTCAGACAACCGCAAAGCAAGATTTAATGTGGGGCGAGACCAATTAACAAGTCAAAATCCAACCAATCGTACTTTTATGTCACTTTCTGTATTCATAGTTTGATACGTGGACTCTATTAACGCGATATATTATTATTTAAATATCAAATGTGATAGTGGAGTTTAAGTGTCAAACAATTAATGCAGGGAGTGACAAAAAATAATTACCCTACATTTCTCTTATTTTTATTGAATGT
>NW_010359093.1:0-7961 GCF_000414095.1 Morus notabilis | reverse complement strand
AAAAAAAAAAAAAAAACCGCGAATAGGTTATCAAATTAAAAGAAAATTAGTGAATGTACCCTCTTAATTGACCTCCATAGTTTTGAGCCCTCCAAAGTTTTGTGCAGGTATAAATCCTTACACACCCTTACTAGATAGGCATTCCTCTTAGGGGCATTAATCTTTTAATACCCTTACTATAGAGGCATTCCTCTAAATTTAACCTTTCCTTTGACACTCTCAAATGTCAAATGCTTCTAAATCTAAATTAAGCCAAACCGACTTGGTAGTGTAATCATAACCGTAACATTTCTTTTGGATAAATATATTTTTCTCTTAAATTTTGGTTACTCTTGTTTCGTATCCGAACTTTTAAAATTGATCTGAATACCTCTTGAATTTTGAAACATTATTCGTTGTGCTCTTTCTGAATGGATTTACTGACATGGTGGACTAGGGGCAACGTGAAAAAAGATTAAAAATTGGGTGATAAAAGTAAAATTACTATTATTTTTTTCAACTCAGTAAATATCCAAGCGGTTTCATCTGAAGAGACAGTGCAAAATTTGATGTATGCTAATTTTAATGACGGTTGGCACCTTGGCATAATAATTATTAATCCCGAGAAATTGAGTAAGAAAGGTAGTAATCATGACAATTAACGATTTAAGAAAGGCATGGGATAGAAAAATAAAAACCTAGGTAAATTGTTTGATTTATAATCTCATGTTGTACCAAAATGTAACTTTGAGTGAGGGAGAAAAACTGAACAACGAATATCGTCCATGCAAAAGTTAAATTATAAACTTGAGCTTGGTCTACAACAACTAAAAGAAACATAACCCAACAAATTTTGCCCCCTTTATATATATTTTATATATATATATATATTTCTAGATGGAAAAATTTGACTCCAACTATCCTGTCATACTACCAAAAGAATTGAAGTGGGTTGCATTATTGGCATGTGAACTTTGTGATGCTCCCCTATTGAGGTCATTTTTCATTCTTGTGATTATCTGAGAAGAAGTTCTATACTTTGTTAATGTTTGGTCAACTACTTAAATCATTACATATATCTATCTGTGTACATATATGGACTGTAAAAAAGCCACATAACGTAGACCAATAACACCCTATTTGGGCACGCATGTAATTTTCATCATGCTTATGCAATTCTTCAGTAAGATTGACTATTACTTAGGGTTTCATCATCCCTCCATGTGCAATTCCTAGATATGCTGCCGGATTTGTTACATTAGTATTTGTCATACAGACTGTTTTTTCAAAGAAAAATACTTAGATACCATGGGTGCTGAGAAATACAACCGTGGAATTTTTTATTTATTAGTGTATGGTGCTCAATATCATCGATATCTCTAATATTATTTTTTTTTAAATGGTGATGAAAAAAGTTGCGCTTTATTACAACACGTCATCGATATGTCAATGACTTTAGCATCCATGCCAGCCATCTCTTTTTCTCATAAACAAACATCTAGTGTTGACAGAATATCTTTATTTAACATTCTTTTAGCCAATAGTTATTTAACATTCTCTTAGCCAACATAATGCTAGTGTTCACTAATAAATGTTTTCTCTTTTATTATTAACAATAGAGAGCTTCTCTAGTAGGATTAGAAAATAAAACTACCGATAGTTTTATTTTTTTCAACCGTTTTTAGCTGTTAGATTAAAAAATGTATGTTATGTATACTTATTTAATCTCATTTTATTTTAATCAGATTCAACGATCATAAAATTTATTCTAATAGTAGGACGACCTACTAGAAACAGTCTTTTAATAATAATATTTTTATTATTATTACAACTACTATTATCATTATCATTATCATCATTATTATTATTATTATTATTATTATTATTTTCAAATTTTTGGTCGAGTAACTTTCATGATGGCCTATGCGGTGAGATAAGCATTAGGAATACATAACAGAACCAGATAAAACTCTGTTGACTTTTCAAGCGGCTGAAATTGCTCATTACAACTAACACTTGGGCTCATGACAATTTTAATGTAAAAATACTCTATCAGTAGAGTTTAATTTTGACCTTTATATCTATATAAAAAATTTTAATTTTAAAAACATATTATCTTGATGTGATTTCTTTTTAGAAGTAATTTTGATTACATGTAGTGCTCAAAAACATACACCATGAATGGGGATCACCATTTAATCGTTATCAATAAAATTCTCATAATCTTCTACCAATTTTGTTCAATACTACAGTTTAAAAGTAATCTAACAGTTGTAGATGAAAAGGTAAAAAATAGTTAAAAGACAAAATTAATGACGGAAATTCACTTAATCAGTAGGAATTAATAACGTAATTTCACTTGATCAGTAGGGTCAAACTAATATTTATTGTGAGGCAATGCTACCCGTGATGGATGATATCCAATATATATCCATATATATATATATATATATATATAGAATGGGTATGGAAAGTTTCGTTGGTTGCCTTCTTTTCACAAGTTGGAATCACAATTTAATCATTTTTTTTTATAATTTTTCTCTTATAAAAATTTAAATTTCAGTTTAAGTTTTCCACTTAAATTTATGAAAAGAACACCCTCATAATAGTCAACCTCACTGTTAAAATAAAATGATTAATGGCGGCCAAGAAAAAATTGTTACTTGTAATGCCAAATCCTTCAATTTTTTTTTATTAATATTATATAGTAGTATTGCCTAAGAAACGCTTACTAATGACAAAGTTGCTCCACCTTGTCATCACTACTAAGTTAAAAAATGATTTAACAAAATTAAGATAACCAAGAAAACTTTAAAAATAATTGAAAGAAACTGACAACTAAGATGGACACAATTTTCTGCCAAGACAAAAAAAAAAAAAAAAAAAAAAAAAAAAAGATTATGCATAAAAACAACATCCCTAAACCTACTCTCTTGGGAAATGTATGTTCCCAAACAAAACATACTTACAAAACTCTTTTGCCCTCTAGAAGTTTTACAAAAAATGCATAGAGTTCTTGTCAATCTTCAACCTTTCAATTTTTCCATGAACGGATTAAAGCTAATTGTTCTACATCTCATTTTGCTGCTGTTTCATGTCGAAGCACAAACAATAGGCCCGGATTTTTCTACACAAGATAATTCAAATAATTTTCAACCAAGCTTACTTGTTGTTATAGGAATTCTGGGTGTTATGTTTGTGTTTACCTTTCTAATTCTTGTATACGCAAAGGTCTGCCACAGCAGAGAGCCTGTTGGTCGAAATTCGATTCAGAATCGGACGGGGCTCATTAGCTCAAGCGGTAGATTTTCAGGCATAGACAAGACGGTGATTGAGTCACTTCCTTTCTTTAGATTCTCATCTCTGAAGGGCTCAAAGGAAGGGCTGGAATGTGTAGTCTGTCTATCGAAATTCGAAGATATCGAAGTTCTTCGAATGCTTCCAAAATGCAGACATGCCTTTCACATTAATTGCATTGATCATTGGCTTGAGAAACACTCTAGCTGTCCTCTTTGCAGGCACAAAGTGAGTTCTGAGGATTTGAAACTGATCACTTATTCAAATAGTATGAGATTCTTGTGGAACAACCAATCAGAGCGGAGAGAAGACTCGAACAACAAGGAGTTGTTTGTCGAAAGAGAAGGAAGCCATAGAGGGTCTTCAAGATTCAGCATAGGAGGTAGCTTTAGGAAGATTCATGAAAAGGGTCATAATAAAGAAGAGGAATTGTTAATCCTACAAGAAAACGAAGAAGATCAAAATGTTTTGCATAAGCACAACCACAAAATTCTTGCGTCGGATTTCGTCTTCAACAACAGGTGGAGTAATTTGAGGTCTTCCGACCTCATGTTCTTGAACTCTGAGATGCTCAACGAGGTGTCAAGCGGTAGATTCTCTTCCACGGATTGGAACATCGACATGTCATCTACCGGAAATGCAGCAGAGAATGAGGAAATCATGAAGGCCAAGGAGACGGAGATGAAAAAATCGTTTGAGAGCAAAGATGGAAGAATTAGTACTTCAGATGGCAGGGCAAGTACTTCAAGTCATACATCGAGGTCTATGATGAACTCTGGTGAGCAGAGATCGGTGTCGGAAATCACTTCTTTTTCAAGGTATGGAAGTTTGAGTGTGAAGAACAGGAATACAGATTCATCTTCTTGGTCTGAAAACAATGTGAAAGAGGAAAGGATAAGAAGAGTTTGGTTGCCTATTGCAAGAAGAACAGTTCAATGGTTTGCCAATGGAGAGAAAAGGTCTCAATCGTCAAATAATCCACAAAGCCAGCCCTTAGATGTGTAGTAATAACTAATAAAGCATTGTTGCTTCATCAAGTACTTTATTCTCCACAGTCGTTGGATGTATTTAAAGCTTTTAATCTGATTTTTTTTTTAATTTTATTTTTATGTGTATTGAATCAAAAGCTTATTTTGTAAAGTTTTAAGTAGGACTGTTATAATACACAAGATCAAGAGATACATCTACAACTCTCATCATAGGAATTGCCTTAATAACATTTGGTCCTCTATGTTGGTGTTAATATGGAAGTTACACTGTTAATTTTGTTTTTTTTTTTTTTGTTTTTTGTTTTTGTTTTTGTTTTTGCAGAAAAATTAAGTAGACATTGTTTTTATTATTATTGTTGAAAGCTTATTTGCTCATGCAATGGAACATATTTGTAAAATAAATAAATAAAAATCATCGCCATCTCTTCAGGTCTCAGCTACATGAATAATGAGTTGTGTTGGTTCCATTAAAAAAATTATGATATCTCACGATGTTTTCAATGTATCGGATCAAAATTCTCAGCCCATACCGAATGTGAAACTCGTTAGTACCCCTTCTTTTTGTGGGTTCGAGTGAAAAATTTGCACTAAAATCTAAATTTTTTTATGAGAAAAAATATTGCAGCAACACAGCAGACATAACATATGCCTCTCATTGCATGACTAGATTGACTTCTTTTTTCCTTTTATCATTATTATATTGAATATTAAGTAAGACTTTTTTACCGATTTGTGCTTCATAGTTCTTCCATTATTCTCCAGTTATGGAACTTCATAGTTCTTCCATTTGGGATTTCTTGTCCATGAATCTATTTCCTACAGCTTATTATTATTATTATTATTATCATTTCCCAAAACTTTGCGCCTTTTCAGGGAATGGATCAAATTTTTATGCTTTTTGACAACTTTAGGGACAAGCCAGTAGCGTCAATTCATCATCTATACCTTCACTTTTCTTCTCTTCCCAATTGAAGTAGCGAAAATCACACGCAGATTAAATAATACAACCTCCTTAAGACCGTTAATTCATGGTGAATACCAAATAAAAAGCCTCTCTCTCTCTTTCAAGATCAATTAATATTTTATAAAAATCAATCAATAGATAACAAAGTTTAATTTTACAAGCTAACGACCACTAAGCTAAATGACACGATATAAGATGAGACGAGACTAGGTTTAGCCTTTAGGAGGAGGGTGCATGTTCAATCATGCACGGTATTGAAAAAAAAAATCATTTTTTTTTAAGATGCATATTTTGTTTTTTTTTTTTTAATTTAACAAAACTAGTAACATTTACAATTTTAAAGTAAAAAGGGTTTTTCTCGAATTCAAATTATTTGTCTAATTTTAATGTCATAATTGGTGTCTAACCAATTGAATTGTGTCACGTTATTTAGACAAATAATTTGAGTCTCTCTTTCCTATCTTTCCATCCCTTTTCCGAGTAACTCTCATGATGACATATGCGATCACGACTATTTAGATATATCAAAATCCCGTCGACTTTTAGGGCCTGCGAAATTGCCCGTGTAACTAAGATTGATTATACAAATTGCATAAATGAAAACTCTCCTAACCTCATTTAACTATTCAGCAGAATATAATATATATATATATATATATATAGCATGAGTATAACCAGATAAGTTGCGCTAGTGAAGCGTGAAAATCTCAGATTCTATAACCAAATTTCATTATTTTATTCATTGTCTGCTGCATACGGATGCTACAAGTACTATAATATTAATGGTCAATTTTATTGTTAAATTAAAATTAACATGACAAATGGCAAGAACAAATCTTACATTTCATATATACATAATGTCAATCCTTAAGCTTTAATACAATTATGAGGTATCATTGCCCATGAAAAGTCCACCATAAGCCAAAGTTCCTGTAACTTGTCTGACTAATCTATTTAATTAAATATTTACTTGCCAAATTTAGATAGCCAAGCAAGCCTTAAAATGATACAAACACCCTTTTCTGCGGATAACAAGTCTTAAAGGCCAATATGCATTAAACAAAGAAAAAAGAGCCTAAACTATCCGTTTCTAAAATATAAGTTCTCATCCAACGATATACAAAAACATTTTTTGTCCTCAACAGATATTCTCCATAGGTGCTTATAATTCTTGTCAAGTGTTTTTTTTTTTTCCCAATGAATCGGTTGAGTGTTCTCATTTTACATCTCATTTTGGTGTCGCTTCGTGTCGAAGCAGACACAGAAATCAATCCGGAGAATCCTTCGCGGAGAAAGCCAAATTATAAAGCAAGCCTTATTGTTGTTCTAGGAGTTTTAGCTATTTTGCTTGCGACTGTGATGAGCTTTCTTCTTCTTGCATTCGTAAAATTCTGCTACAGAAGAGAGTCTGCTGATAGAAATCCGCCGCAGAATAACACGGGGCTAATTAGCTCAACCAACAGATTTTCAGGCATAGACAGGACAGTCATTGAGTCACTTCCTTTCTTCAGATTCTCCTCTCTGAAGGGTTCCAAGGAAGGGCTGGAATGTGTAGTCTGTCTATCGAAATTCGAAGATGTCGAAGTTCTTCGAATGCTTCCAAAATGCAAACATGCCTTTCACATTAACTGCATTGATCATTGGCTTGAGAAGCACTCTAGTTGTCCTCTTTGCAGGCAAAAAGTGAGCTCTGAGGATTTGAAACTGATCACTTATTCAAATAGTATGAGATTCTTGTGGAACAAGCAATCAGAGCTGAGAGAAGACACAAACAACATGGAGTTGTTTGTCGAAATAGAAGAAAGCCATAGAGGGTCTTCAAGATTCAGCAAAGGAAGCAGCTTTGGGCAGATTCATGAAAAGGGTCATAGTAAAGAAGAGGAATTGTTGACCCGAAAAGAAACAGAAGCAGATCAGAAAGTTTTCCATATGCACAACCACAAAATTATTGAATCGGATTTTGTCTTTAATAACAGGTGGAGCAATTTGAGTTCTTCTGACCTCACGTTCTTGAACTCCGAGATGCTCAACGACATGTCAAGCAGTCAATTCTTTTCGACGGATCGGAGCAACAACATGCTGTCCACTAGAAGATCCAAAGAGAGTGAGGATATCATGATGAAGATTAAGGAAGAAATGGAGTTTAGAAAGTCGTTTCAGAGCAATGGTGGAATAACAAGCACTTCGGTTTCAAAACCGGTTCTTGGCTCTGCTTCAGATGGCAAGGCAAGTACTTCAAGTCACACATCAAGGTCTGTTGAATTCTGGTGAACGAAGATCGGTCTCGGAAATTATTGCTTTTTCAAGATATGGAGATTTGGTTGTGAAGAATAGGTTTAGAGAGTCATCTTTGTTTGAAAACAATGTGAAAGAGGAAAGAATACGAAGAGTTTGGCTGCCTATTGCAAGAAGAACAGTTCAATGGCTTGCCAATAGACAGAAAAGCTCTCAATTGTCATAGAATCCAAAAAGAGAGCCCTTAAATGTGTTGGATAAAATAAGAAATGAGTTAAAATAAGATAATATGGATATATAGTATTTTACGTGAAAAACTCCAAAAGAAACGGGGTAAAAACCACGAGACAAATATAAAAGGATTTCACTATGAAAAATAATGACTACAACCTTCTCTCTAAATTACATGGAGAGAACAATAAGAACCACTATCTCATGTAAATAGGAAAAACACCTCACAAAAGAAGAAAAGCTGGAGAAACTAAGGGTGCGTTTGG
>NW_010359092.1:0-622 GCF_000414095.1 Morus notabilis | reverse complement strand
TTACATCAGTATTATATGATCACTAAATATATTTCATTCTACAGCACGCGATGCCGCACCTCGACGAAGTCGTAAGTATACTCGTTATGTTTAATTATATATTTTTTATTTAAATCGCATTATGTATTTAATTATTTTTCTTATAATATTTATAGCATCGGATGGAGGGAGAAAGAGAAACGCAGATCCAGACACAGTCTACTACTTTTAGATCATCCGCGGCATGAGCAGTTAACGAGGAGGATATTATGGAGCAGTTTCTGGGCATCCGCAGAGGACACAAAACTGGAGTAGGTCGCACACTCCCACAAAAGGTTTACTGAGGGGATGCGTCGTCATCTGACTCACGCTCGACAAGATCTTCTACGACATGTTCGAACCCACATGTAGAAGAATACTTGTAGCAGAGTTACCAGCAAAACCTCCAGTTGTACGAGAACGTCAAAATGATGCAGGACTTATCACTCAAATGCACCCCAACATGACTTTCCTAATGGTTACTCCTCCTCTGCCGTATGTCTGTCCAGGTCATCCGCCTCCGAATCCTTCCGCTGATAATGACAATGATTCTAATGATGCTGCTAATTTAGGAGATTATATTTTTATTAATGTAACAATTTTT
>NW_010359091.1:0-865 GCF_000414095.1 Morus notabilis | reverse complement strand
ATAGCACTAAATGTCTCGGTTCTACAATCTGAATGTCATAGAGCAATTTATATAATTCCTCTACAAGGGTACATTATTCTGTATGTACTTGGGTATTCATGAAGGATTTTGGTTATTAAATAATAATAATAATAATAATAATAATAATAAAGAATCCAACGGAAATTTTGTCTCTCTGCACCATAACGTTTAAAGTTCAAATGGCCAACCATTTTTTTTTTTTTGAAAAAAAAACCCTACTAGTAAGACAAAAATTCATAACAAAGAAATGTACAAATAATTTAATTCTGTCTCTAACCCGTTTGGTGGACATGGTTCAAGTCTTAATAGGATGTAACAAGTGAAAAATTAAACGAGAAATTGCAGTGTTTAGCATAATTTTTTACTTGAATGAGTGAAAAAGCATAACTACTGACAATGAAGGAAAATATCATAATGTTGTAATAAATCTTGGAAATTTACAAAAAAAAAAAATCTCTTGTAAATCCTAAATTCACGCTGTAAATTGACGATTTGGCAAGAAAATGAAATTATCTATTCGTTGGTGTTCATTTTCATATTTTCATAATGGTGTCTTGGGAGCTAAGTTTTAGGGATAGTTTTATTTTAGGGATAGTTTTTTTTTTTTTTTTTAATTTTTTTGGGAAAAATAAAATATGCATTGGTTTTAAAAGTTTCGGGAATTTCTTTTTTTTTTTTCATTAAAGAAAATTTCATTTTGTTTAAAATGATTACATTTTCATTAAATGCTGATTTCGTTTATTATATGGTGTTGACTTTTGTTTCAATTGCTGATTTTATTGTATTTGTTTCCATTTTTTTTTATCATTTTGTTCTTTAATTATTTTTTTCTCCTTTTTCACTA
>NW_010359090.1:0-636 GCF_000414095.1 Morus notabilis | reverse complement strand
CACATGCATCGTTGTGGCAAAAATTCAGGACACTAGACACTTCATCATCCGGAATGCATCGTCTCATGATCTAGTCGAGGCAGTACTTAAAAAGATATGGGTCATCCCAATAAAAGTTACGAACCTCGACCAGAAACTTCCTTTTATCTTGTGCACCCCAGGTAGATGGAATCTCGCCCGTCACCTGTAGGATCAAGTTGTGATTTTTAAGTGAAAAATCATTTAAACAACAACAAACTTGTAGGCAGAAATTTCAAAAAAAAATTTCACATCTCTTTTAATTCCAAATTAAACATAAATCACAACGAGAGATACATGCATGATATATGTTTATAGATAAAAGAATAAAATGACAATCATACCTTTAAGACGATCGGATCAAATATGGCCGTAAGGATCTTGTCTCACTATCTCACGTCCCGAGATGGAGAATTGCCGTGAAACAAGACCGTTGATTTATGAACACGATCACACCACAAACCACTCGTTGATTCAATACTATGACTCTAAGTGTTTTGGGATTAGAGAGTGGGCTCTTTTTCAAAAAACTTAAGGAAACAATTTCCTTCTAATTTTGTTACAAAATTCGGCCACCCTAGGAAGAGAATGAGAGTGAGATATTTTTTTCTTAGCCAC
>NW_010359089.1:30954-37825 GCF_000414095.1 Morus notabilis | reverse complement strand
AAGTTTGGATCTAATGTGTCACACTTGCACAAACTCACGGGCAATACACAATTTTTCAGAATTAATGCAACAAGTGACACCATTTTTTTTTATCAATATTTTATTTTTTATGATTTTTTTTGTCTTTAAAAAATAAAATAAAATAAAAACGACGTCACAAAATTATGAAACTTTACATACACGATCTTTATATTTTTTTGGACATGCCTGCAAAAAATGACAAAAAAAACGCACAAATGCAATAAGCGGCACCATTTTTTGATAATTCTACTTTTTATGATTTTCTTTATTTTTCGTCTTTAAAATATATAATAAAATAAAAATGACATAAAAAAATAATGAAATTTTGTAGACACGATTCTTACATTTTTTTAGGCCTGCCAGAAAAAATGGCCCCAAAAAATGACAAAAAAAAGTAAAACGCTATCAAAAAGCCCCCGACCTGCGTACTGGGGCGCCCAGGGGCCAGCTCAGGGACATGGATGGGTCAAAAATTTACATTTTTATTTATGTTTTACATTCTAAAATTAATATATGATTTTTAGGAATTAATGCAACGAGCGGCATCATTTTTTGAGGAATATTCTATTTTTTCTAATTTTCTTTATTTTTCGTCTTTAAAAAATATAATAAAATAAAAACGACGTCAAAAAATAATCAAATCTTGTAGACACGATCCTTACATTTTTCTCGGCATGCCAGAAAAAAATGGCCTCAAAAAATGACAAAAAAAGTCAAACACTGTCAAAAAACCCCTAGCCTGCGTGGTGGGGCGCCCAGGGGCCAGCTCAAGGCCTGAGATGGGTAAAAAATTTACATTTTTATTTATGTTTTAGACTCTCAAATTAATATATCCTTTTCAGGAATTAATGCTACAAGTGGCACCATTTTTTGATGAATATTCTATTTTTTGTGATTTTCTTTATTTTTCGTCTTTAGAAAACATAATAAAATAAAAACAACGTCAAAAAATAATGAAATTTTGCAAAAACGATCCTTATATTTTTCTAGGTATGGCAGAAAAAATTGGCCTCAAAACATGAAAAAAAAACTGAAATGTTGCTTGACCCGCGTAGTTGGGCGTCTAGGGGCTAGCTTAGGGGCCGAGATGGGTCAAAATTTTATATTTTTATTTATCTTTTGCATTCTAAAATTAATATATGATTTTTAGGAATTAATGCAATAAGCGGTCTATGACTATTATCTTTTTTATGGTTTTATTTATTTTTCATCTTTAAAAAACATAATAAAATCAAAACGACGTCATAATATTATGAAATTTTGTAGACATGATCTGTGCATTTTTCTAGGCATGCCAAAAAAAATGGACTCAAAAAATGACAAAAAAGGTAAAATGCTGTCAAAAAGCTCCCGACCCGCGTAGTGGGGAGCCCATGGGCCAGCTCAGGGGCCAGGATGGGTCAAAAATTTATATTTTTATTTACATTTTGTATTCCAAAATTAAGATATGATTTTTAGCAATTAATGCAACAAGTGCCACCATTTTCTGATTAATATTCTATTTTTTTATGATTTTCTTTATTTTTCATCTTTAAAAAATATAATAAAATAAAAATGACGTCAAAAAATAGTGAAATTTTACATACGTGATCCTTATATTTTTCTAGGGATGCCAGAAAATAATTGCCTCAAAAAATGACAAAATAAAGTAAAACGCTGTCAAAAAACCCCCAACCAGCGTAGTAGGTCGCCTAGGGGCTAGCTCAGGGGCCGAGACGGGTGAAAAATGTACATTTTTATTTATGTTTTGTATTCTAAAATTAATATATGATTTTTAGGAATTCATACAACAAGCGGCACCATTTTTTGATGAATATTCTATTTTTTATGATTTTCTTTATTTTTCGTATTTAGAAAATATAATAAAATAAAAAAGATGTCAAAAAATAATGAAATTTTGTAAACACGATCCTTACATTTTGTAGGCATGCCAGAAAAAAATGGACTCAGAAAATGACAAAAAAGGTAAAACGCTATCAAAAAGACCCCGGCCCGTATACTAGGGCGCCCAGGGACCAACTTGGGGGTCATGACGGGTCAAAAATTTACATTTTTATTTATATTTTACATTTTAAAATTAAATAAGATTTTTAGGAATTAACGCAATAAGCGGAACCATTTTTTGATGAATATTTTATTTTTTTTTGTTTTCTTTATTTTTCGTCTTTAAAAAATATAATAAAAGAAAAATGACGTGAAAAAATAATGAACTTTTATAGACATGATCGTTACATTTTTCTAGGCATGCCAGAAAAAATGGCCTCAAAACATGACAAAAAAAAAGTTAAACGCTGTGGAAAAGCCCCCAACTCGCGCAGTGGGACGCCCAGAGGCCAACTCAGGGGCCGGGATGGGTCAAAAACTTACATTTTTATTTATCTTTTACATTCTAAATTTAATATATAATTTTTATGAATTAATGCAACAAGCGGCACCATTTTTTGATTAAAATTCTATTTTTTTATGATTTTCACTATTTTTTGTCTTTAAAAAATATAATAAAATAAAATTGACGTAAAAAAATAGTGAAATTTCGTACACACGATCCTTATATTTTTCTAGGCATTCCAGAAAAAAAATTGCCCCAAAATATAACAAAAAAAAATAAAACGCTGTCAAATAGCCCCTGGCCCGCATAGTGGGTCGCCCAGAGGCAAGCTCAGGGGCCGGGATGGGTAAAAAATTTACATTGTTAGTTATGTTTTGCATTCTAAAGTTAATATATGATTTTTAGTTATTAATGTAACAAGCGGCACCACTTCCAAATGAATATTCTATTTTTTTTATTTTCTTTATTTTTCGTCTTTAAAAAATATAATAAAATAAAAAACGACGTCAAAAAATAATAAAATTTTGAGGAGATGATCCTTACATTTTTCTAGACATGCCAGAAAAAAATGGCCGTAAAACATGACAAAGAAAAAGTGAAACGCTGTCAAAAAGCCCCTGGCCCGCATAATGGGGCGCCTAGGGGCCAGCTCAGGGGCCGAGATGGGTCAAAAATTTTCTTTTTATTTATGTTTTACATTCTAAAATTAATTTATGATTTTTAGGAATTAATCCAACAAGTGGCACCCTATTTTTTTATGAATATTCTATTTTTTATGATTTTCTTTATTTTTCATCTTTAAAAAATATAATATAATAAAAATGACGTAAAAAAATAATGAAATTTTACAGACGTGATCTTTACATTTTCCTAGGCAGGCTAGAATAAAATGGCCTAAAAAATTGACAAAAAAAAACACCGTCAAAAAGCCTCTGGCCCGCGTAATGGGGCGACGAAGGGCCAGCTCAGGAGCCGGGATGGATAAAAAATTTTCATTTTTCTTTATATTTTGCATTCCAAAATTAATATATTTTTTGTAGGACTTAATGCAACAAACGACACCTTTTTTTGATAAATATTCTATTTTTTTATTTTCTTTATTTTTCGTCTTTAAATATAAAATAAAATAAAAACTAAGTCAAAAAATAATGAAATTTTGTAGTTATGATCCTTAAATTTTTTTAGGTGTCCCAGAAAAAATTTGCCTCAAAAAATGATAAAGAAGCAAAACATTGTCAAAACGCCGCCGCCCCGCGTAGTGGGGGGCTGTGGGGCCATCTCAGGGCCCGGGATGGGTCAAAAATTTACCTTTTTATTTATGTTTTGCATTCTAAAATTAATATATAATTTTTAGGAATTAATGCAATAAGCAGCACCATTTTTTGATGAATAGTCTATTTTATATGATTTTCTTTATTTTTCGTCTTTAAAAAATATAAAAAAAATAAAAATGACGTAATAGAATAATGAAATTTTGTAGACATGATCCTTACATTTTTCTAGGCATGCTAGAGAAAAATGGCCTCAAAAAATGAATGAAAAAAGTAAAACGCTATCAAAAAGCCCCCGACCAGCGTAGTAGGGCGGCCAGATGTAGCTCACGGGCCGGGATAGGTCAAAAATTTACATTTTTATTTATGTTTTTTATTCTAAAATTAATATATGATTTTTAGGAATTAATACAATAAGCAGCACCATTTTTTTTATGAATATTCTATTTTTTATGATTTTCTTTATTTTTCGTCTTTGAAAAATAAAATAAAAACGTCGTAAAAGAAATAATGAAATCTTGCAGACACGATCCTTAAATTTTTCTAGGCATGCCAGAAAAAATGGCCTCAAAAGATGACAAGAAAAAGTAAAACACTGCCAAAAAGCCACCAGCCAGCGTAGTGGGGTACCCAGGGGCCAGCTCAGGGGCCAGGATGGGTAAAATATTTACATTTTTATAGCATTTTTTGGAATTAATGCAACAAGTGGCACCATTTTTTGACGAATATTCTATTTTTTATGATTTTCTTCATTTTTCGTCTTTAAAAAATGTAATAAAATAAAAACGACGTCAAAAAATAATGAAATTTTGCAATCACGATCCTTACATTTTTCTGGGAATGCCAAAAAAAATGGCCTTAAAAAAAGAAAAACGCTGTCAAAAAGCCCCGGACCCGCATAATGGGGCGCCCAAGAGCTACTAGCTAAGGGGCCGGGATGAGTCAAAAATTTAAAATTTTATTTATATTTTACATTCTAAAATTAGTATATTATCTTTAGGAATTAATGTAATAAGCGGTACCATTTTTTGATGAATATTCTATTTTTTATTTTCTTTATTTTTTGTCTTTAAAAAATATAATAAAATAAACACGACGTCAAAAAATAATGAAATGTCATAGACGTAATCCTTATATTTTTCTAGGCATAGCAGAAAAGATGGCCAAAAAAATAACAGAAAAAGTAAAACGCTATCAAAAAACCCCGGCCCGTGTAGTGGAGCATCCAAGGGCTAGCTCAGGGGCCCTGATGGGCTAAAAATCAACATTTTTATTTATGATTTGCATGCCAAAATTAATATATGATTTGTAAGAATTAATGCAACAAGCGACACCATTTCTTGATGAATATTCTATTTTTTATGATTTTCTTTATTTTTAGTTTTTCAAAAATTTAATAAAGTAAAAACGACGTCATAAAATAATGAAATTTTGCAGTCGCGATTGTTACATTTTTCTAGGCATGCTAGAAAAAACGTTGTCAAAAAGCCCCCGGCCCGTGTAGTGGGGTGCTCGGGGGCCAGTTCAGGGGCTGGGATGGGTCAAAAATCTATATTTTTATTTGTGTTTTGCGTTCTAAAATTTATATATGATTTTTAAGAATTAATGCAACAAGCAGCACCATTGTTTGATGAATATTCTTTTTTTATGATTTTTTTTATTTTTTCGTATTTAAAAAATATAATAAAATGAAAACGAGGTCAAAAAGTAATAGAATTTTGCATACACGATCCTCACATTTTTATAGGCATGCCAGAACAAAATGGCCATGAAAACAGACAAAAAAAACTAAAACGCTGTCAAAAATCCCCCAGCCCGGGCCGTGGGGCGCCCGAGGGCCAGCTCTGGTGTCGGGATGGGTCAAAAATTTATATTTTTATTTATCTCCTGCATTGTAAAGTTAATATATGATTTTTAGAATTAATGCAGCAAGAGGAACGAATTTTTGTTGAATATAGTATTTTTTTGATGATTTTCTTTATTTTTCGTCTTTAAAAAATATTATAAAATAGAAATGACGTAAAAAAATAATGAACTTTTGCAGTAACAATCCTTACATTTTTCTAGGCATGTCATAAAAAAATGGCCCAAAAAAATGACAAAAAAAAGTAAAACACTGTAAAAAAGCCCCCGGCCCGCGTAGTTGGGCGCTTAGGGGCTAGCTCTGGGCTGTGATGGGTCAAAAATTTATATTTTTATTTATCTTTTGCATTCTAAAATTAATATATGATCTTTAGGAATTAATGCAACAAGAGGCACCATTTTTTGATGAATATTCTTTTTTTTTTATGATTTTCGTTATTTTTCGTTGTTAAAAAATATAATAAAATAAAAACGAAGTCAAAAAATAATAAAATTTTGCATAAGTAATACTTACATTTTTCTAGGTGTGCGAGAAAAAGATGGCCTAAAAAAATGATAGAAAAAAGTAAAATATTGTCAAAAAACCCCCACCACGACTAGTGGGGTGCCTAGGGGCCAGCTTAGGGGCTGGGATGGGTAAAAAATTTACATTTTCATTTATGTTCTGCATTCTAAAATTAATATATGATTTTTTAGAATTAATGCAACGAGCGGCACCATTTTTTGCTTAATGTTCTCTATTTCATGATTTTCTTTATTTTTTATCTTTAAAAAATATAATAAAATTAAAACGACGTCAAAAATAATGAAATTTTGTGGACACGATCCTTACATTTTTCTACACAAGTAAGAAAAAAATGGCCACAAAAAATGACAAAAAAAGTAAAACGCTGTCAAAAAGTGTTGAGAATGGTGTCCTAGAAGCAGGAGATGTTATAGGATATTTATTATTTAATTAATAAAAGAGTTTTTTCATCATTTTATGTGCATATATTTATGAATATGTTATGAATATCAAATAAAAATTCCGTGATTATTTATGTAACCTTAAATATTGTATATAAGTGTTATATATGAGAGGATAATGTTTAAGGATAATACTAAAAAACGTTGTTCATAATGAATTTAATTAAAGTTCAGTATCTTTAATTAAAACATTATTAATACATGTCATTCCCATTTAGAATGGAACGGTGCTATCCGCACTGTTAATATGGTGAGATATTGAATGAGTGTATTTCGCATAATGAGATTGTGTGGAACAGGGACACAGACACAATATGAATTTCTAATAATTTCCGTTAAGCATAGAAATTCTAATTGAGTCTACCGATGGTCATATATAGAATTATCTTAATCTTGAGTTCTTAACAAACTCCTATTTATG
>NW_010359089.1:21221-30499 GCF_000414095.1 Morus notabilis | reverse complement strand
AATTTGAACACATCTAGATTTATCCATTTAAACTTATTAGATAAGTTGTTCAATTTAGAAATTCAAATTAATTTAAGTTTGACTTAAATTTGAATTTGAATTTGAATTAAAATTGGACTACAAGATAAATGATGATTTTTTCTTCCTTCCCTATCTGAGATTGGCACCACACACAAGGGAAAAAACCCTAGCATGGCCGGCCACAAGGGATAAGGGTAGAGGAGAATTTTTGTTCAAAATTCAAATAGGAGAGAGAGATTTGATTCCTTCTAGAAGTTAGACTTCTACTCTATAAATAAGATATGATGAAAAATTACGCGTGATAATTTTTTAACCTAATTTTTGGTGGTGGCTGAAAATCACATTATAGAGAGAAGGAAAATTTTTCTCTAAAAAAATTCCACATCGTGCATGCGTTGGTGTTTGTGACAAATTCGAGTGTTTGATTTAACCCGTTTTAGTCTCGAGTGTGCCCACACATACGTCTATGTAGATTCAAGGAATTGACGTAGAAGACTTTGGTTTTCTAACACAAGGTTTTGGAGCAAGGATCGTTCGTGGTCAAAAAACTCAAGTTATTATCCGAGTCGGCCTCTAGGTATTTTTCCTAATTGAGTTCTTGATATATAAATTAATGTGATTAATTTATTCGTGCATAAATTAATATAATCTATAGAGTATTTCAAAAGTTTTATGAAAATTTTTGTTATACTTGATCCGCCCTCCCACCACGCTTCCACATCCGAATATCCGAATTCGATTCGGTTACCAACAAAAAGTCCCTGGCCCATGTAGTGGAGCACCCAAGGGCCAGCTCAGGGGCCGGACTGGGTTAAAAATCTACATTTTTATTTATGTTTTGTACTCTCAAATTAATATATCATTTTTAAGAATTAATGCAACAAGCCGCACCATTTCTTGATGAATATTCTATTTTTTTATGATTTTCTTTATTTTTCATCTTTAAAAAATGCAACAAAATAAAAATGACGTCAAAAAATAATGAAATTTTGCAGTCCCTATCCTTACATTTTTCAGGGCATGCTAGAAAAAATGGCCCCAAAAAATGACAAAAAAACTAAAACGCTATCAAAAAGCCCCCGGCCCGCGTAGTGGAGCGCGCAGGGGCCAGCTCAGGGGCCGGGATGGGTCAAAAATTTACATTTTTATATAATTTTTGCATTCTAAAATAAATATATGATTTTTATGAATTAATGCAACAAGCAGCAACATTTTTTGATAAATATTCTATTTTTCATGATTTTCTTTACTTTTCGTTTTTAAAAAATATAATAAAATAGAAACGACGTCAAAAAATAATAAAATTTTGCGGACATGATCCTTACATTTTTCGAGGCATGCAAGAAAAAAAGGGCCTAAAAAAAGTGATAGAAAAAAGTAAAACGCTATCGAAAAGCCCCCGACCAGCGTAGTAGGGCACCCAAGGGCCATCTCAGGGACCGGGATTGATTAAAAATTTATATTTTTATTTATGTTTTGCATTATAAAATAAAGATATGATTTTTAGGAAATAATTCAACAAGCGACATAAATTTTTGATGAATATTCTATTTTTTATGATTTTTTTTATTTTTCGTCTTTAAAAAACACAATAAAATAAAAACGACGTCAAAAAATAATGAAATTTTACAATAATGATCCTTAGATTTTTCTAGGCATGCCAGAAAAAAATGGCCTAAAAAAAAGACAAAAAAAGTAAAACGATATCAAAAAGCTCCCGCCCTGCGTAGTGGGGCGCCTAGGGGCCAGCTTAGGGACGGAGATGGGTCAAATATTTAAATTTTTATTTATGTTTTACATTCTAAAATAAATATTTGATTTTTAGGAGTTAATGCAACAAGCGGCACTATTTTTTTGTTGAATATTCTTTTTTTATGATTTTCTTTATTTTTCATATTTAAAAAATATAATAAAATGAAAACGATGTCAAAAAATTATGAAATTTTGTGTCTACGATCCTTACCTTTTTCTAGGTATGCCAGAACAAAGTGGCCTCAAAAAAAGATAAAAAAAAAAAAATTAAAACGCTGTCAAAAAGCCCCCAACCCGAGTAGTGGGGCACCCGGGGGCCAGCTCAGGGGTCGAGATGGGTCAAAAATTTACATTTTTATTTATCTTCTGCGTTGTAAAATTAATATATGATTTTTTGGAATTAATGCAACATGAGGAACCATTTTTTCTTGAATATTATATTTTTATGATTTTCTTTATTTTTCCTCTTTAAAAAATATAATAAAATAAAAACGAAGTCAAGAAATAATGAACGTTTGTAGTCACGATCCTTACATTTTTCTAGACATGCAAAAAAAAAGGCCTACTCAAAAAATGACAAAAAAATAAAACGCTGTGAAAAGCCCCTAACCCGCATAATGGGGCCTAGGGGCCAAATCAGGGGCCGGGATAGGTAAAAAATTTACAATTTTATTTATATTTTGCATCCTAAATTTAATATATGATTTTTAGGCATTAATGCAAAAAGAGCACCATTTTTTGATGAGTATTCTATTTTTTATGATTTTTTTCTAGGCATGCAAGAAAATAAAAATAACGTCAGAAAATAATGAAATTTTGTGGACATGATCCTTATATTTTTCTAGGCATGCAAGAAAAAAATAACCTAAAAAACAGACAAAAGAAAGTAGAACGCTGCCAAAAAGCCCCCGGCACGCGCTGTGCGGCGCCTAGGGGCCAGCTCAGGTGCCGGGATGCGTTAAAAATTTATGGTGTTATATATATTTTGCATTCTAAAATTATTATATGATTTTTAGGAATTAATGCAACAAGCAGCACCATTTTTTGATGAATATTCTATTTTTTAGGATTTCCTTTATTTTCACCTTAAAAAATATAATAAAATAAAAATGACGTCAAACAAAACTCAAATCGTGCAGACACGGTCCTTATATTTTTCTAAGCAAGCCAGAAATAAATGGCCTAAAAAGGACAAAAAGAAGTAAAACGTTGTCAAAACGCCCCCGGCCCGCATAGTGGGGCGCCCAAGGGCGAGCTCAGGGGCCGTGACGGGTCAAAAATTTACATTTTTATTTATGTTTTGCGTTCTAAAATAAATATATGATTTTTAGGAATTAATGCAACAAGCGGCACCATTTTTTGATGAATATTCTATTTTTTATGATTTTCTTTATTTTTCGTGTTGAAAAAAAGATAATAAAATAACAACAACGTCAAAAAATCATGAAATTTTCCTCTCACGATCCTTGTATTTTTCTAGGCATGTGAGAAGGAATGGCCTAAAAAAATGACAAAAAAATAAAATGCTGTGAAAAAGCCCCCGGCCCGCGCAGTGGGGCGCCAAGGGGCCAGCTCAGGGGCCGGGATGAGTCAAAATATTACATTTTAATTATGTTTTGCCTGCCAAAATTAATATATAATTTTTAGGAATTAGTGCAACAAGAGCACCATTGTTTGATGAATATTCTATTTTTTATGATTTTGTTATTTTTTTTATTTAAAAAAAATAATAGAATAAAAAGATGTCAAAAAATAATGAAATTTTGTAAACATGATCCTTACAATTTTCTAGGCATGCCAGAAAAAAAGAGCCTCAAAAACTGATAGAAAAAAGTAAAACGTTGTCAAAAAGCTCCCAGCACGTGTGGTGGGGCGCCCAGGGGCAACTCGGGGGCCGGGATCCGTTAAAAATTTATTTTTTTATTTATATTTCACATTCTAATATTCATATATGATTTTTTGGAATTAATGAAACAAGCAGTATCATTTTTTTTTATGAATATTCTATTTTTTTTATTTTCTTTTTTTTCCGTGTTTAAAAAATATAATAAAATAGAAACAATCTAAAAAAAATAATGAAATTTTGTACACATGATCCTTACATTTTTTTAGGCTTGCCAGAAAAAAATGGCCTCAAAAAATGACAAAAAAATAAAATGTTGTCAAAAAGCCCCTGGCCCTCGTAGTGGCGCGCCCAGGGGCCAGCTCAGGAGCCGGGATGGGTAAAAAATTTACATTTTTATTTATGTTTTACAATCTAAAATTAATATATGAGTTTTAGAAATTAATGCAACAAGAACACCACTGTTTGATGAATATTTTATTTTTTATGGTTTTTTTTTTATATTTCCTCTTTACAAAATATAATAAAATAAAAACAACGTCAAAAAATAATGAAATTTTGCAGACATGATTCTTCCATTTTTCTAGGCATGTAAACAAAAAAGCCTAA
Source organism: Morus notabilis (assembly GCF_000414095.1). NCBI lineage: Eukaryota > Viridiplantae > Streptophyta > Magnoliopsida > Rosales > Moraceae > Morus > Morus notabilis. The sequence goes on along the minus strand of NW_010359089.1, from coordinate 26,274 downwards.
AAAACTGATAGAATAAAGTAAAACGCTGTCAAAAAGCTCTCGGCCCGCGTAGTGGGGCGCTCACGGGCCATCTTTGGGGCCGGGATGGGTCAAAAATTTACATTTTTATTTATGTTTTTTATTCGAAAATTAATATATGATTTTTAGAAATTAATGCAACAAGCGGCAGCTTTTTATTAATGAATATTCTTTTTTTTATATTATCTATTTTTCATCGTTCAAAATTATAACAAGATAAAAATGACGTCAAAAAATAATGAAATTTTACAGACACGATCCCTACATTTTTCTAGGCATGCCAAAGAAAAATGGCCCCAAGAAATGACAAAAAAATAAAGCACTGTCAAAAAGCCCCTGGCCTGCGTAGTGGGGCGGCCAGAGGCCAGCTCAGGGGCCGGGCGGGGTCAAAATTTTATTTTTTTATTTATGTTTTACATTTTAAAATTAATATAGGATTTTTAAGAAATAATGGAACAAGCGGCACCATTTTTTTGATGAATATTCTATTTTTTGTGATTTTATTTATTTTTCATATTTAAAAAATATAATAAAATTAAAACGACGTCAAAAAATAATGAAATTTTACAGACACGATCCCTACATTTTTCTAGGCTTGTCAGAAAAAAATGGCCTCAAAAAATGATAAGAAAAAGTAAAACGCTGTCAAAAAGCCCCTGGCCCGCGCAGTGGGTCGCTCACGGGCTAGCTCTGGGGCCGGGATGGGTCAAAAACTTACATTTTTATTTATGTTTTGCATTCTACAATTAATATATGATTTTTAGAAATTACTGCAACAAGCGGCACAACTTTTAGATGAATATTCTATTTTTATGATTTTCTTTATTTTTCGTATTTAGAAAATATAATAAAAAAAAATGACGTCTAAAATGAATGAAATCTTGTAGACACAATCGTTTCATTTCTCTAGGCATGCCAGAAAAAAATGGTCTCAAAAAATGACAAAAAAGTAAAACACTGTCAAAAAGCCCCCAGTTTGTGTAGTGTAGCGTCCAGGGCCAGCTCATGGGCCGGGATGAGTCAAAAATTTATATTTTTATTTATGTTTTGCATTTAAAAATTAATATATGATTTTTAGGAATTAATACAATAAGCGGCACCATTGTTTGATAATTATTCTTTTTTTTCATGATTTTCTTTATTTTTCATCTTTAAAAAATATAATAAAATAAAAATGACGTCAAAAAAAAGAAGAAAATTTGTAGGCATGATCCTTACATTCTTTTAGGCATGCTAGATAAAAATGGCCTAAAATGACAAAAAAAAGTAAAACGATGTCAAAAAGCCCCCGGCCCTCGTAGTGGCACCCAGGGACTAGGTCAGGAGCCGAGATGGGTCAAAAAGCTATATTTTTCTTTATGTTTTGCATTCTAAACTTAATATATGATTTGTCGAAATTAATACAACAAGCGGCACCATTTTTTGATGAAGATTCTATTTTTTATGGTTTTCTTTATTTTTTGTCTTTAGAAAATATAATAAAATAAAAATGACGTCAAAAAATAATGAAATTTTGCTGTCATGATCCTTACATTTTTCTAGGTATGCCAGAAAAAAATAGCCTAAAAAAGACAAAAAAAGTAAAACGCTATCAAAAAGCCCCCCGCAGGCGTATGAGGGTGCCCATGTGCGAGCTTAGGGGCCGGGATGTGTCAAAAATTTATTTATTTTATTTATGTTTTGCATTCTAAAATTAATATACAATTTTTAAGACTTAATGCAACAAGCAGCACCATTTTCTGACGAATATTCTATTTTTTATGATTTTCTTTATTTTTTGTCTATAAAAAATATAATAAAATAAACATAACGTCAAAAAATAATGAAATTTTTCTGACACAATCCTTACATTTTCTTTGGCATGCCAGAAAAAAATGGACTAAAAAAATGACAAAAAATGTAAAACGCTATCAAAAAGTCCCCGGCCTGCGTAGTGGGCGCCCAAGGGCCAGCTCAGGGGCAGAGATGGGTAAAAAATTTATATTTTTATTTATGTTTTACATTCTAAGATTTTTATATGATTTTTAGGAATTAATGCAAGAAGCGACACCATTTTTTATGAATATTCTATTTTTTATGACTTTCTTTATTTTTTGTCTTTAAAAAATACAATAAAATAAAGAGGACGTCAAAAAATAATGAAATCTTGCAGACACGATGCTTAAATTCTTTCAGGCATGCTAGATAAAAATAACGTCAAAAAATGGCAAAAAAAAAAGTAAAGCACTGTCAAAAAGCCTCCGGCCTGCATAGTGGGGTGCCCAAGGGCCAGCTCTGGGGCCGGGCTGGGTCAAAAATTTAGTTTCTTATTTAAGTTTTACATTCTAAAATTAATATAGGATTTTTTGGAATTAATGCAACGAGCGGCACCAATTTTTGATGAATATTCTATTTTTTTTATTTTCTTTATTTTTCATCTTTAAAAATATAATAAAATAAAAACAACGTCAAAAAATAATGAAATTTTGCTGAGACGATCCTTACATTTTTCTTGGCGTGCCAGAAAAAAATGGTGTCAAAAAATGACAAAAAAAGTTAAACGTTGGCAAAAAGCCACCGGCCCGCGTATTGGGGCGCCTAGGGGCGAGCTCAGGGCCGGGATAGGTCAAATTTTTACATTTTTCTATATGTTTTTCATTCTAAAATTAATAAATGATGTTTTGGAATTAATGCAACAAGCGACACAATTTTTTGATGAATATACTATTAACATAAAAACGACGTCCAAAAATAATGAAATCTTGCAGACGGGATCCTTACATCTTTCTAGGCATGCCAGAAAAAATAGCCTAAAAAAAAGATAAAAAAAAGTAAAACCCTGTCAAAAAGCCCCCGGCCCGCATAATGGGGTGCCTAGGGGCCAGCTCCGGGGCTGGGATGGGTCAAAAATTTATATTTTTAATTATGTTTTTCATTCTAAGATTTTTTTATGATTTTTCAGAATTAATGCAACATGCGGCACTATTTTTTGATGAATATTCTATTTTTTATGATTTTCTTTATTTTTCGTCTTTAAAAAATATAATAAAATAAAAATGATTTAAAAAATAATGAAAATTTTCAGACATGATCCTTACACTTTTCTAGGCATGACAGAGGAAAATAGCCTCCAAAAATGAGAAAAAAAAGTAAAACGCGGTCAAAAAGCCCCCGGCCAGCGTAGTGGGGTGCCCTCGGGCTAGCTCAGGCGCTGGGATGGGTCAAAAATTTACATTTTTCTTTATGTTTTGCATTCTAAAATAAATATATGATTTTTAGGAATTAATGCAACAAGCGGCACAATTTTTTGATGAATATTCTATTTTTTAATGATTTTCTTTATTTTTCGTGTTTAAAAAATATAATAAAATAAAAATAACATCAAAAAATCATGAAATTTTCCTTTCATGATCCTTGCATTTTTCTAGGCTTGTGAGAAAGAATGGCCTCAAAAAATGACAAAAAAAATGAAACATTGTGAAAAAGCCTCTGGCCCGCGCAGTGGGGCGCCCAAGGCCCAGCTCAGGGGCCGGGATCGGTAAAAAATTTACATTATTAGTGCAACAAGAGCACAATTGTTTGATGAATATTCTATTTTTTTTATTTTTTGATTTTTCCAATTTTAAAAATATAATAGAATAAAAAAACGTGAAAAAATAATGAACTTTTGTAGATATGATCCTTACAATTTTCTAGGCATGTCAGGAAAAAATAGCCTAAAAAACTGACAGAAAAAAGTAAAATGTTATCAAAAAGTTCCCAGCCCGCGTAATGGGGCGCCCAGGGGCAGCTCAGGGGCCGAGATCCGTTAAAAAATTATTTTTTTATTTATATTTCACATTCTAATATTCATATATGATTTTTAGGAATTAATGCAACAAGCCGTACCACTTTTTTGTTGAATATTCTATTTTTTATGATTTTCTTTTTTTCGTGTTGAAAAAATATAATAAAATAAAAACACCTCAAAAAATAGTGAAATTTTGTACACACTTTTTAGGCATGCCAAAAAAAAATGGCCTCAAAAAATGATAAAAAAGTAAAATGTTGTCAAAAAGCCCCTGGCCCGCGTTGTGGCGCACCCAGGGTCCAGCTCAGGAGCCGGGATGGGTCAAAAATTTAAATTTTCATTTATGTTTTACATTCTAAAACTAATGTATGAGTTTTAGAAATTAATGCGACAAGAGCACCACTGTTTGATGAATATTCTATTTTTTATGATTTTTTTATATTTGGTCTTTACAAAATATAATAAAATAAAAACAACGTCAAAAAATAATGAAATTTTGCATACATGATCCTTCCATTTTTCTTGGCATGCCAGAAAAAATAGCCTAAAAAACTGACAGAATAAAGTAAAACGCTGTCAATAAGCTACCGGCCCGCGTAGTGGGGCGCTCACGGGCCATCTTAGGGGCCGGGATGAGTAAAAAATTTACATTTTTATTTATGTTCTTTATGGTAAAATTAATGTATGATTTTTAAGAATTAATACAACAAGCGACACATTTTTATTGATGAATATTCTATTTTTTTATATTTTCTCTATATTTCGTCTTTCAAAAATATAACAAGATAAAAATGACGTCAACAAATAATGAAACTTTTAAGATGCGATCCTTACATTTTTCTAGGGGTGCCAAAGAAAAATGGCCCCAAAAAATGAGAAAAAAAGTAAAACGCTGTCAAAAAGGCCCTGGCTAGCATAGTGGGGCGCCTAGGGGCCAGCTCAGGGGCCGGGATATGTCAAAAATTTATATTTTTATTTCTGTTTTACATTCTAAGATTAATATATGATTTTTTGGAATTAATGCAATAAGCGGTACCATTTTTTGACGAATATTCCATTTTTTATGACTTTCTTTAGTTTTCGTCCTTAAAAAATATAATAAAATAAAAACGACGTCAAAAAATAATGAAATCTTCCAGACACGATACTTATACTTTTCTAGGCATGGCTGAAAAAAATAGTGTCAAAAAATGACAAAAAAAGTAAAGCACTGTCAAAAAGCCCCCGGCCTGCGTAGTGGGGCGCCCAGAGGCCAACTCAGGGACC
>NW_010359089.1:19701-20374 GCF_000414095.1 Morus notabilis | reverse complement strand
CCCAGAATTGAAGAGGAATTGGATTTTGAGAAGAATTTGGTGAGTTAAATGTATACTTTGTTATAATTTTGAGCAGTCCCTATTTGATCAAATTCTGGGTTTTGTATAAATGAATCTTGGAGGATGATTTATATATTTGAGGAATAGACATTTCATACTTTAAATGGAAACTTGAATCACCCCAAAAGGAGCTTTGTAGTTTAAGTTGTAAACTTTTGAATATAAAAAAAACTGTCAAATGTACTTGCTGGACAGAATCTGTTCTTTCGGATTCTGGGGGTATTTGGTGAGGAATTTTAAAAGAAGGTTTACATAATTGGAAACTAGACATCGTAAGCTTCGTATAGCCGCTGGAATCACCTTAAACGGATAACCGTAGCCTAAGATGTACATTTTTGAAGTTAGGCTTAGTGGCTGGTTTTCTACAGAAAAACCAGTAAAATTTGATCTGGTTTATCATATTTTTAGAGACTTAAACGGACCCAAAACTAAGCTTGTGATACCTCTTTAGAAAACCCTAGATGTGTACTTCGTTTGGGTTCTAATTTTGTAATTTTTGAGGCTACATAGAATACTTTGTGAATATTCTTGTAGCAATCGTAAAAGTGCCAATTCTAGAAATTAATAAAACAAAGAACTGAGGTACCTACTTTTTGAAATGGGAGTGCTGCAC
>NW_010359089.1:4885-19478 GCF_000414095.1 Morus notabilis | reverse complement strand
ATGTCTACTTTGTTTTGAAGTTAATTTTGGAATTTTTAAAGATAAAAAGAATATCTTATGAATTTTCTTCTAAAGATGGACGAATCAGTGAAATTCCAGTTTTAGGGGAATGTGATTATGAATTAGAAATTGATTTATGGCTGAGCTATTGAGCTCTAATAACGGTGGCCAATTTTTTTTATTTTGAACAGTGGAAAGGAAAACGAACAAGGGAAACGAATAGGGTTAAACTCAGATTTTGCTAAGCAACTCAGGTAAGTAGAGTTTGACTTCTCTACAGCACTTACAAACTTTGTTTGATAGACTTTCTATGGAATGTCTAGTATGCCGTTGTGTGAATTTTTATGACATTATCAATGTGTATGGTTGTGAAGGCATGCTTATGTTAATATATTGTGTACAAAGTAGAGCATCACGTGGAATATTAGATTACTTGTGATTAAGCACATAATAGCATGCATGTTAGGCCGGTACTACCAAGTCCTCAAAGGACTTCTATTGTGATATGGTGATTGATGAAATTGTGATTGAGCCGCGCAAGTCTCTCGAACCAAGTGGGTGATGACAAAGACTATATTGTGATATTGAGAAATTGTGACTTTGAATGCGTTGGCCGTTCCCTTGAACCAGGTGGGTGATGACGGAGAACCTAATATTGTGATTTGAGATATTGGCATGTGGCCAGATTGTGAAAAGCTGGCTGCAGTACCGGGAGGGCCCTAGTGATATGTAGTACACGTGCATAAAGTGTAGGAATTGATTGTCATAAGTTACCTAAGATGCTGTGATGCATATGTATGTTAAAGTAAAATTGTGTAATTGTAGCTCTCTTACTGAGCTTAAAGCTCATTAAAGTTTGCTCTGTGTTGTAGGAAAAGGTAAGAACAAAACAGAACAGTAGGCAGGGGAGCTGGCTTCGTTGACCGCTGTACATATGGTTGGACCAAAGAAGCTGAACACAGATTGTTTTGGATTTGTAAACATATATATTTTGGAGTTAAACACATAAACCTTGGATGACTGTATAATTTTAATTGTGGCTAGAAAACTTGATAGGAAAGGTGTATTAACGAAATTTTATTTTAGCAAAAATTTTGAAACACCATAGTTTTTATGTAAGACACAGGTGAAGGTTAGTGATGGTGGCACGTCCTTAGAATTAATAGTATGAAAATAAGGCTATGAAGGAGATGCTGTAGGAGGGTTGTCACAAAAAAGCCCCTGGCCCGCGCAGTGGATCACTCACGGGCCAGCTCTGGGGCCGGGATGGGTCAAAAATTTTCATTTTTATTTATGTTTTGCATTCTACAATTAATATATGATTTTTAGAAATTACTGCAATAAGCGGCACCACTTTTGGATGAATATTCTATTTTTTTTTTATAATTTTCTTTATATTTTGTATTTAGAAAATATAATAAAATAAAAATGACGGCTAAAATGAATGAAATCTTGTAGACACAATCGTTTCATTTTTCTAGGCATGCCAGAAAAAAATGGTCTAAAAAAATGACAAAAAGGTAAAACACTGTCAAAAAGCCCTCAATGTGTGTAGTGTAGCGCCCAGGGCTAGTTCAGGGGGGCCGGGATGGGTCAAAAATTTATACTTTTTATTTATATTTTGCTTTGAAAATTAATATATGATTTTTAGGAATTAATACAATAAGTGGCACCATTGTTTGATAATTATTCTTTTTTTCATGATTTTCTTTATTTTTCATCTTTAAAAAATATAATAAAATAAAAATGACGTCAAAAGAAAAAGAAATTTTGCAGACGGGATCCTTACATTTTTCTAGGCAAGCTAGATAAAAATGGCCTAAAAAGGACAAAAAAAGTAAAACGCTGTCAAAAAGCCCCCGGCCTGCGTAGTGGCACCCAGGGGTTAGGTCAGGAGCCGAGATGGGCCAAAAAGTTATATTTTTATCTAGGTTTTACATTCTAAACTTAATATATGATTTGTAGGAATTAATACAACAAGCGGCACCATTTTTTGATGAAGATTCTATTTTTTATGGTTTTCTTTATTTTTTGACTTTAAAAATATAATAAAATAAAATTAACGTAAAAAAATAATGAAATTTTGCTGTCATGATCCTTACATTTTTCTAGGCATGCTAGAAAAAAAATAGCCTCAAAAAAAGACAAAAAAAGTAAAACGCTATCAAAAAGCCCCCGGCCGGCGTATTGGGGCACCCATGGGCGAGCTTAGGGGCCGGGATGGGTAAAAAATTTATATTTTTACTTATGTTTTGTATTCTAAAATTAATATACGATTTTTAAGAATTAATGCAACAAGCAACACCATTTTCTGACGAATATTCTATTTTTTATGGTTTTCTTTATTTTTTGTATTTAAAAAATATAATAAAATAAAAATGACGTCAAAAAATAATGAAATTTTTCAGACAGGATCTTTACATTTTTTTAGGCATGCCAAAAAAAAATGGGCTCAAAAAATGACAAAAAAAAGTAAAACGCTGTCAAAAAGCCCCCGGCCTACGTAGTGGGGCGCCCAAGGGCCAGCTCAGGGGCCGAGATGGGTCAAAATTTTGTATTTTTATTTATGTTTTACATTCTAAGATTTCTATATGATTTTTAGGAATTAATGCAACAAGCGGCACTAATTTTTGATGAATATTCTATTTTTTATGATTTTCTTTATTTTTCATCTTTAAAAAAATATAATAAAATAAAAATAACGTGAAAAAATAATGAAATTTTGCATACATGGTCCTCACATTTCTCTAGGCACGCCAGAAAAAGAATTGCCTGAAAAAATGAGAAAAAAGTAAAACGCTGTTAAAAAGCCCCCGACTCGCGTAGTAGGCTACCCAGGGGCCAGCTCAATTTTCATTTATATTTTGCATTCTAAAATTAATATATAATTTTTAGGAATTAATGCAACAAGCGGCACCATTTTTTGAAGAATATTCTATCTTTTATGATTTTCTTTATTTTTCACCTTTAGAAAATATAATAAAATAAAAACGACGTCAAAAAATAATGAAATTTCTCAGACATGATCCTTACATTTTTCTAGGTATGGCAGAAAAAAATTGCCACAAAAAATGAGAAAAAAAGTAAAACGCTATCAAAAAGCACCTGGCCAGTGTTGTGGGGCACCCTAGGGCCAGCTTAGGGACCGGGATGGGTAAAAAATTTATATTTTTAATTATATCTTGCATTCTAAAATTGGTATATGATTTTTAGGAACTAATGCAAAAGTGGCACCATTTTTTGATGAAAATTCTACTTTTTATGATTTTCTTCATTTTTTGTCTTTAAAAAGTATAATAAAATAAAAATGACGTCAAAAAATAATGAAATTTGTCAGACACGATCCTTAGATTTTTCTAGGCATGCCATAAAAAATAGCCTCAAAAAATGAGAAAAGAGTAAAACGCTACCAAAAAGCCATCGGTCTGCGTAGTGAGGCGCCCAGGGGCCAGCTCAGGGCTGGGATGGGTCAAAAATTTACATTTTTATTTATGTTTTGCATTCTAAAATTAATATATGATTTCTAGGAATTAATGCAACAAGCGGGATCATTTTTTGATGAATATTCTATTTTTTATGATTTTTTTTTTATTTTTTGCATTTAAAAAATATCAAAAAATAAAAACGACGTCAAAAAAATAATGAAATTTTGCAGACAGTATCGTTAAATTTTTCTAGGGGTGCTAGAAAAAAATGGCCTAAAAAATGGCAAAAAAAAGTAAAACACTGTTAAAACGCCCCAGTCCTCATAGTGAGGCGTCGCCCAAGGGCTAGCTCAGGGGCCAGGATGGGTCAAAATTATACATTTGTAATTATGTTTTTCATTATAAAATTAATATATGATTTTTAGGAATTAATGCAACAAGCGATGACATTCTATTTTTTATGATTTTTTATATTTTTCATCTTTAAAAAATATAATAAAATAAAAATGATGTCAAAAAATAATGAAATTTTACAAACATGATCCTTACATTCTTCTATGCATGCCACAAGAAATGGCCAATAAAATTGACAAAAAAAAGTACAACGCTGTCAAAAAGCCCCCGACCTGCGTAGTGGGGCGCTCAAGGGCCAGCTCAGGGGCCGGGATGGGTAAAAAATTTACATTTTTATTTATATTTTGTATTCTAAAATTAAGATATGATTTTTAGCAATTAATACAACAAGTCGCACTATTTTTTTTTTTTACGAATATTCTATTTTTTATGGTTTTTTTTTTATTTTTCGTATTGAAAAAATATAATAAAATAAAAATAACGTAAAAAAATATTGAAATTTTGCAGACATGATCCTTACATTTTTCTTTGCATGCAAGATAAAAAGTCGACTCAAAAAATGACAAAAAAAGTAAAACGCTGGAAAAAAGCTACCGGCCCGCGTAATGGGGCACCCAAGGGCCAGCTCAGCGGCCGGGATGAGGCAAATTTTTATTGTTTTATTTATGTTTTGCATTTTAAAATTAATAAATGATTTTTAGAAATTAATTCAACAAGCGGCACCATTTTTTGACGAATATTATATTTTTTATGACTTTCTTTATTTTTCATCTTTAAAAAATATAATAAAATAAAAAGGATGTCAAAAAATAATGAAATCTTGCATACACGATCCTTACATTTTTCTAGGCATGCCAGAAGAAAATAGCCTCAAAAGAAAACTATCAAAAAGCGCCCGGCCTGCGTAGTGGGGCACCTAGGTGCTAGCTTAGGGGCCGAAATGGGTCAAAAATTTTTATTTTTTTATATTTTGCATTCTAAAATTAATATATAATTTTTTAGAATTAACGCAATAAGCAGCACCATTTTTCGATTAATGTTCTATTTTTAGTGATTTTCTTTATTTTTTGTCTTGAAAAAATATAATAAAATAAAAATAACGTCAAAAAATGATAAAATTTTGCATACACAATCCTTACATTATTATAGGTATGCTAGAAAAAAATGGCCTATAAAAGTGAGAAAAAAAGAAAAACGCTATTAAAGAGCCCTTGGCCCGCGTAGTGAGGCGCCCATGGGCCAGCTCAGGGGCCGAGATGGATCACAAATTTACAATTTTATTTTTATTTTGCATTCTAAAATTAATATATGATTTCTAGGAATCGATGTAACAAGCGGCGCCATTTTTTGATAAATGTACTATTTTTTATGATTTTCTTTACATTTCGTCTTTAAAAAATATAGTAAAACAAAGACGATGACAAAAAATAATGAAATTTTGCAGACACGATTCTCACATTATTCTAGTTATGCTAGAAAGAATAGCCTCAATAAATGACAAAAAAAGGTAAAACACTATTAGAAAGCCACTGGCCCGCGTAGTGGGGCGCCCAGGGGCAAGCTCATGGGCCGGGAAATGTCACAAATTTAAATTTTTATTTATGTTTTGCAGACTAAAATTAATATGTGATTTTTAGGAATTAATGCAACAAGCGACACCATTTTTTTATGAATATACTATTTTTATGATTTTCTTTATTTTTCATCTTTAAAAAATATATGAAAATAAAAATGACGTGAAAAAATAATAAAATTTTACAGACACGATCATTACATTTTTCTAGGCATGCCAGAAAGAAATGGCCTCGAAAAAAGACAAAAAAAGTAAAACACTGTAAAAAAAGCCCCCAGCCTGCGTAGTGCGGTGCCCAGGGGCAAGCTCAGGGGCCGGAATGGATAAAAAATTATTTTTATTTATATTTTACATTCTAAAATTAATATATGATTTTTAGGAATTAATGAAAGAAGGCGCACTATTTTTTTAATGAATATTCTATTTTTGATGATTTCTTTATTTTTCGTCTTTAAAAAATATAATAAAATTAAAACGACGTAAAAAAATAATGAAATTTTGCATACATGATCCTTATATTTTTCTAGGTATGCCAGAAAATAATGGCCACAAAAAATGACAAAAAAAAGTAAAACGTTGTGAAAAAGCCCTCGGCCCGCTAGTGGGCGCCCAGGGGCCAGCTTAGGGGCTGAGATGGGTCAAAAATTTACATTTTTATTTATGTTTTGCATTCTAAAATTGATATACGATTTTTAGGAATTAATGAAAGAAGGCGCACTATTTTTTTAATGAATATTCTATTTTTGATGATTTCTTTATTTTTCATCTTTAAAAAATATAATAAAATAAAAATGACATTAAAAAATAATGCGATTTTGAAAACACGATCCTTACATTTTTCTAGGCATGCTAGAGAAAAACGGCCTCAAAAAATGACAAAAATTCTTTATATTTTGCCTTTAAAAAAATAAAACAAAATAAAAATGACATCAAAAAATAATGAAATTTTACAGACACAATCCTTATATTTTTCTAGGCATGCTAGAAAAAAAGGCGTCAAAAAATGACAAAAAAAGTAAAACGCTGTCAAAAAGCACCCGTCCTGCGTAGTGGGGTGCCCAGGGGCCTGTTCAGGGGCCAGGATTTGTCAAAAATTTATGTTTTTATTTATATTTTACATTAATTTATGCACGATCTAAGAAAATGCCAAATTCATTTCTCCAACAACACCATAACCTAGGATTTTACCTCGAGCTTCACTCAAATGGGTTCTAGAGTTCATGAGATATCAAAGTCCATCTAATGCACACATGTGCTCTCCAAAGGCTCAAAATCTCAAGTGATCATGGTTCAAAGAGCTCAAAAGTAGAGAATGAAAAATGAGGTTCAATCAATACGAGTCAAGCACACATAAAACTCATGGAATTACATTTCTAAAGACCTAAGAAAACACATTGTGGCACACATTATCATCATCGAATTATAGCTATATATCTCATTTCAACAAAACTCACAACTTATTTAAATGAACTAAAAGAAACACAAATAAAAGCGTGGAAAAAAAAAACACAACTCTTAGGAAGAAAAGCCATGATAAGCAACACAAAAGCAAAGTCAAAACCCAACATAATCAACCAACAAGTGTTCCCACCCCCAAACATCAAGAGAAACATTGTCTTCAATGTTTAAGTAGTCAATTTAAGCAGAAGAGAATAAGAACACGTACCGTGGAGGCGAGACAATCTCCCTCCTAGTGTGGTTGGCAAAGACGGTGCTCCAGGCAATGGTGGCACATACTCGGGGTGGTGTGGTGCTTACCTTCATAAGTTTCATCTTGAGGCTCATTTAATCTAATGCCATAGAAGCTCGTCAAAGAGTGGTTTCCGCCCATAGTACGTGTCGTACAACACGACATATGGATCTTGATTCTTGACGCCCTCACGCTTGGTGAGATATGAAACTAATTGGCTCCTCCGCTCAACTTGACTCGGCTCTAGCACATGAGCTTGGTGGGCTTGAATGAATGGTGCTAGAGATGGTAGAGAAGGTGAAGGCCACATTGGATCTTCATAGATGTGCTCTTCTTTGATCAATGGTGGCATGAAAACTTAGATCTCAAAGGGTGGAGACTCATGAACGTCGTCTTGTGATTCTTCATCGTCGATGAACACCTCTTGAGTCTCTTCCTCACTTGAATCATCATCATCAAACAAACCCAAATTCCTCCAACTTATGCGTCCCTCTTTGCCACCGTCTTTGTCATGGCTTTAATTGAGTAATTTGAGGATTCCTTCATTCTTGAAAACTCCGCTTAAAGTCAGGCAAGCTCGACTTGTAGGTTACGAAGGGTTTTCATCCTCTCCATATTCTCTTTACTAAGCCTCATCTCCTCCACAAATTAGGTAAGAATCTCTTGAAGGGCTAGAGAAGACTCCGCTTGTTAAGGTTGAGTGTCATACCATGGCTCCGAAATGTTAGAACTCTTTTCCCAACCTTGGTTCGGAGAATAATTCCAACACTAATTGTCATAGTCGGCCATGTCTTCCAAAAAATAATAGGCGTCATCTGCTGATAGTTGGTAAAGAAAGGTGGTACCATTTCCTCTTTCCACCCAAGTTCGTGTTGCGGCGTTTAACCCATTGAGGAACCATAATCGGGGAACTCAATTGCCAATTCCTTGTATCTTGCCCAAGCATTATATAATGGCTCCGAGTCTCCTTGAGCAAAAATTAAGAGGATTTGTCAATCAATTATCTCTAAATATCTTGAAAATCAAACAGGCACTTAAAAGGAAAAATTAAAACGAAGTAAACATAATAAAAACTACAGAAACAATCTAATTAAAAACAAAGCAAAGTAAAGAAGCAAAATAAAAATCAATAAAGAAACGCCTAAATTAAAATCGAGCTCCTTACTCACAATATTAGAAACAATCTAAAACGACAATCCCCGGCAACGGCGCTAAAAACTTGTTCGCCCGCAAGCGTACGGTGTCAAGTTTTGATAGTAAAGGGAGAGTGAGTATCGTCTCCACAGGGATTGGGTATTAAATTACCGTTAAGTACCGAGATTATCATAACTCAAATTTATCTAGGCAACCGAACTCAATGAAATAAAAATAGAACTAGAACAAATATAAATACAAAAATAAAATAAAATAAGGAAACTTATGTGTACAAATGTACTAGGGACTTGACTGCACTTTATCATTCCTATGTTCATCCTATCAAACCATTGCTAGTCAATTCCACTCAATTTATTAATCAAGGGACCTAATCTAACCTCGTTACCTCTCCCGAGCGTGAAACAAAATCACATGCATGAATACCCGAATCAATATTCTTATCTAACCCATTTACTCATACACTCATTACATTTAACCCTTAAATTCGAAATCAAATGTTGATCGCCTCCCGGCCTCACAACAATTGAAATCCTAGTTGATAATCAAGGTCTTGATCACCTTCTGGTCTCATAATATCCTAGACTCTAATAAGATTACATAAGTGTCGATTTCCTCCCAGACTCACAACAACTTAGACTATGTTTCCTAATTTCGGACTATGAAATCAATCTCTCCCAAGCATCAAAATCACAATCTAAAATTATCTAACTCATTGGCCACATAAATTAGAAACATTAAGCATAGAGAAACATAAATAAAGTAAGATGGAATTTAACTAACAATTCACAAGATAATCAAACATGATTCAAATAAAACTACATCAAGCCCTAGAATATGAAGTCTAGCTCAACATAGAGGAATCCATAACCAAAATCACAAATTTAAGAACAAAAACTAAAAAACTACAATAAAGAGGGAGAAGGAAGAGAAAACTCATGTGGAGATGAGCTTCAAGTCTTGAAATCTTCAAGAATCTCACCCAAGCATTCTTCAAGAATCTCCAACTCCGAGCTTCTTTCTCTAGGAATTTTTGTGCCTCTCATCCTCTCTAAGTTGGGAACTAGGGTTTCTCTTGCTTAAGTATGTCCAAAATTGGAGAATAATTTTATCTAAACTCATTAAGGGCCAAAAAATGGCCCAAAGGCACGTTTCAGCGCAGTAAGGGACGCGGCTGCGAGCGCCAGGGCAGTAGGTGGCGCGTCAGCATGCCCAGCTTGGCCTAGGGCTGTTCTTGGGCAATTTTCACCCCGTTTCGTGCGGCAGTTTGTGCGACTCCTTGCTCTCATCCGTGGCTTGTCTCTATAGCTTCCAAAACTCTAATTTTTTCCTTGTTTTCACCTAATTTCCTATTTTATTAATGATTCCTATAAAAACACAACAAATGAACAAAAATGTTTGAAAACTCATAAATATTTGAACTCAAAAGTACTTGATTTGTTGATAAATAACTTTCTTGTCAATGACACATGTCAAAAAATTAGACTAACATCTGTAACAGAGTCTGTAACATAGTAACAGAGTATGTAACATAATAATAGAGTATGTAACATAGACTGCATTTAGTATTTAGCCTTCCTCAATAGAAATAACCTTCCTTTTTTTTTTTTTACAAGCGAATAATATTCCCATACACTACTAAAGTACATATATTTTTCAATATCACAGTGTTCCATCAAAGTTTGAAATCTCACTACTGTCCTCTCATTTCATCAATAGTCAAACTATTTGAATAAAATTATCGTCGCTTTCTTCCCTAAACACTCTAAGCTGCCCTTTCGTTTATAATTTATATCTTTTAAGAAGTGTTATCTGTATTTTTAAACGCCAAACTTTTCACCTTACTAATTGATCTATTTGCCTTCTATTTTATTTTTTATTTTGTTAAGAAATCCCAAGAAGATAGGATTAAATTTTCCACAGTTCAGGTTTAATTCCTGTCCTTGTTCAGCTAGAATGTTTAACCGAGATGGATATAGAGACAGGAAATTGTTTTACTTTAATAATGTTCAATAAAATAGGACGGTAAATATATAAATGCTTTCCTTTATTTTGTATGGGAAGTAAAAGTGAGATTTTTATTGTTGTAAAAAGCTCTGTCTATATGCTCATGACCAGAGCCTCATCTTCCATTTTTTCCAATCTCTTTATCTCTCTCTCGGCCTCTCTCTAGTTTTCTGACCCCAAACTCCCAAAACATCCCTCTATTCTCTTCTAAATCCTCACTAAATCAACATTTATCATAAGTTTTAATCATTTTAAATGTTTTTTCATCAAAAGAAGTATAAAAAATACTCCCTCTCCTCGCCGCCCTCCTCCTCCTCCGCCGCCACCCAACCTTCGCCCTTTTTAGCCCCCGTTTTAGTGGGTTTAAACTTTGAAAGTTTTTACATATTTATTGTATTTTTTGGTTTAAAATATTTAGATTTTTTGTTATTAGAATTTTAAATTATAGATTTTACATTTTACATTTTGAATTTTGATTTATAGATTTTAGAATTAGAATATAATTTGAAGTTTATATTATAGATATTAAATTTTGGATTACAAATTTTGAGATTATTGAAATTTGGTATAAATTGTGTGAATTATTTAGGATGCTATTTTGTGAGATCTGCTTGTAATTTGATTTAGGTTATGATTAAAAATTTTGATGACTTGTCTGGGTGGCACATCTTGCAGTTATGGTGTACTGAAATCCTTTAAAAGCTAGTTTTATACAGCACTCTGCAAGAGGATCACAGCCCCTACCCGATCCAAGAAGACTCCTGGTCCATTGTAAGTCAGGTATTATATGCTATAACACATGAACGGTATTTTTTATTTAGCAAACTCTATATAATCAAATTGCATTATTTCTATTTTTTATAGTTCTCGAGACGACACATCGACGTCGACCTGATCGAGGGGTAGCTCTAGGCCTAAGCTAAACGAAGAAGACGAGGACGAGAACGAGGATGACGATGCTGTTAATTTAGGAGATTAAAATATATGTTTTATTTTTTTTATTATCAACACTTTGTAGTATTTATTGATTAATTTACTTTTAAGACTGATCTTATTATTGTGTTGACTATTTTATATCAATTTTATTGTTCTATTTTATTATTAAGTTTTCTCCAAACTTATATCTTTATTAGTTAATATTATTAAGAAAGTACAAAAAAAAAGAAAAAACTATTTGCGACGACACTATATCGTCGCAAGTATGGTATGACACATCATCGCCAACGACATATTCGACGGAACATTCGTAACGACTTATTCGCGACGACTGTTGTCGCTAATATATTAGTGATGACATTTTAAATCTATGTCGTCGCAAATATATTATTTGCGTCTAATTATTTGCGGCGACTTATTTACGACGATAAGTCAGTCATTTGTGACGACATGGTGTCTCCGCAAATAAGTTTGTTTTGTTGTAGTGGATTAGTTCATTTGTTTCTTTCATTCAAGTCCAGCTCTTCCTTTCCAAAATCCATTCAGTTCTAATCAAATTATGAGATGACTAGACTTCATGGCAAAATTTTATATCTTGAGTTTAAATTTAACAAAAATTTCAAAATATTATAAAAATAAAAAAATGACTTAGTAATTATTATAATAATATCACATTATATACTATTAATAGTCTTAATGATATTAAATAATTTTTTTACTATTTAAGTTTTGCTTAAAATTACAATCCTCTCTATTTTCTTTTCTTTCCAAGATCTTCTCCTCCAAACGGTGAATAGCCTCATATCCAAAAGCGGCTCCATTAAATTTTTTCTAAAATTTATTTATTTTTTTCGAAAGCAGATTTTTTTTAAATCTAATCGATGCTCATTTTTTAAATTTTCCCATATAATTTTATGTTTCAATTTTTTTATACGAAATATTATAATAACCAGTTTAGTTCGCTAATTTGAGTTTTTAATTCGAGTTAAGATGTAACTTTTTGTGAAAGCTTTTTACTGTAGTAAAAAAGTTAGATGTGATTATTTCTGAGAGCTTTTTACTGAAAAAAACTTGAATTTTAAACTCGAATCGGTGAATTTTAATTTGCACCATTCCTTTTCACATACCTCATTATTTTAATTTTAATTTTTTTGTTATTATGTAAAATTTTAAAACCCAAAATAAACAAAAATTGGGATATACTACTACCTAAATTTATATATACGAAGGTGGAACAAAAGTATATATATAGATTAACAAAACGCAAAACAAAGAGGCGACAATCTTTTTAATAGAAAAAGACATGAACCTTTTTTTTTATTAGAAAAAGATGAAACTTTTAATTAAACCATTAATTTTGTTAAAAATTAAAACTAAATCTTTCCTCTTAAAAAAAATTGACGTTGTTGTTGCTCATAGCTCGTTTGCTATAAACAAAAAAATCACGTCATCTAATTTTTTCACCCACTTTTCCATCTTATCAAACAAAAGATAAGTATCTGATGTTATGAAAACTTTCAATCCCAAACGAAATAGTGCAATTTTGACGTATATGGTATTGAACACTATTATTCGTACTAAATTTTTTTAATTTAACAATTATGATATAATTTGATTTCAGAAAAAAAAAAAAAAAAAAAAAAAAAAAAACAGCAACAAATTATGATATGATTTCAGCAAAAAACAAAACAAAAAACAAAAAAACAACAACAAATTATGATATGATTTGATAGTTCGTAGCTATTTCAAAGTCAGATTCGTTCAATACAGAGTTCAAATCAGACTAGTTTGAACATTTGGATTTGAATAATGTGGAGTTTGAATTTAGGTTTAAACAAATGAGAACTCAAAGGGGAGGGGTTGGGTTTAAAAAATATTTGTTTTTGATTGTTCAACTGTTGTATTGGGTAGGGGTGTTCGTCGGTTCGGTTTTGTCAGTTTTAGTCGGTTCGGTGGCCGAACCGACCATGTCGGTTAACTAAAAGTTAGAACTGAAACCGAACCGCACCTAACAGTTTTGGTTCGGTTAACCGAATTTCAGTTTCGGTTAGGTTTCAATCGGTTTTGGTCGGTTTTCAGTTTTGGTAATCAGGAAGATGACCTCAGTTAACCATCAGGTTACCAGCATCTTTAATTACATTTTTTACCCGCAAGTACGAAAAAATGTAAAATTTTTCTTCAATGTAAAGTTGCAAATACGTAATCACAATAAATGAATACAAGCACAACATCAAAATTGATAATTGCACAAACACAAGTTTAAAAAACATTTAAATTGTCATAAGTAAAACAAAACGAAAACATTAAAAAAAAAAAATCTCATCTCGGTCGGTTCGGTTTTAACCGACTCTCTACACGCAAAACCGAAACCGAACCGACTTTTGAGGAAGTCGGTCGGTTAACCGAACCGACTGTGTTCGGTTCCACGTGGCACTGTCATTTTCAGTTTTGAGCAGTCAGTTTTTCGGTCGGTTTCGGTTTTATGGTTTTTTTGTACACTCCTAATCACGGGTACAAAACACTTTTTATTTTTTTTAAAATAAATACTTGTTTAAATTAGAATTTTAGATTCAAACTACTTGAACCTCGTATTAAAAAACCTTAAAAAAGACTATTTATAGTAGAGTAAACTTTTTTACCCTATTAATAGGTAATTTTTTAATGATTAAATATGCAACTATAAATAATTCTGTGTCGCACGTATTTAAATTTAACGGTTAAAATATCTTATTTAAAAAAGGGTGGGAGGGTAAAGAAAGGGTCCCTCAGACAATTTTGAGGATCAAACAGTGTTTTTTTACATTTTTAAGTGAAGGTGACTTGAGTGATGATCTTGAGTTAAGTTTGAGTTATAATTTGAGTTGAAGTTGTAACTTGAGTTTGCGTTTAGATGTGTACATTTGAGTTATGATTTGAATTGAGAATCTTTTTGAGTTTGTGTTTGGGTGAGTTAAAACTTAAATTTGTATTTAGATAGTATTTTAATAAAAACTAAATAGTGATGAAAAATTTTAATAAGGTATATGGGTGTGGTTTTATTCGTCTTTTTGTTGTGAATGCATACAAAAAATAATTATCTCAATCAAAATTAAAACGAAAAAATTATAGCATTTTTAAGAATAGAAAAAATATTGTTCATTAACTTGAGTTTGAATTTATGAACTCGAGTTAAAAGAAAACTTGAATTTAAATTTAACCTCAAACTCGAGTTTAAACTCGAGTTCAAACTTAAATTTTACAAAAAAAAAAAAATATAAACTTAAATAAAATTATAATTTGAGTTCAAATTTCTTTAAAATTTTATTTCAAAAAATAATCCCATAGCACCTGTGGCACAAGTAGGGCTGTTCATGCGTTGGGTTGGTGCGGGATAGGACTTTTTTTCCCCGCCCCAAAGGGTGCGGGTTGTACATATTTGGCCCCAACGATGTTAGAAAAATTTCACAACCCAACGTT
>NW_010359089.1:0-4753 GCF_000414095.1 Morus notabilis | reverse complement strand
AGTCCGGCGAGAGAGCACCGGAGAAAGTGGGCAAGACGGCGGCCGAGAGGACTGAGCAATGAGGAGAGAGTTATGAGGGGGTTCACGGGAGGGGAAGAAGAGGGAAAACTGAAAAGGAAGAGGCAAGAAGAGGGGGTTCACGGGAGGGGAGACCGAGAATGAGATTGTGAACCCTAATGTTAGTGAGCCTAGGGTAGAACTTAGGCAGTTTGGCTTAGGCCAAAAGCTTGGGGGTATGTTGTGCGGGTTGGATTGGGGATTGCGGGTTGTTATGGGCCCAACCCGCAATCCGCCCCAAACACTTCGGGCCAGAGGTATAATGAACCGTAAATTTAAAAATAATGCTACGGGTTACTTTTTTCGGCTTGAGTTGGGGCGGGATGGGTTGGGTTTATAAATTGTTCGGGTTTATGAACAGCCCTAGGCACAAGACTTGTGCAGCTGGTGAGACCATCTGACTAGGACGTGTACGAAAAAGAGGCCTGAGGACCCCACATTTGCCATTGATTGCAAGGGCTCCACAAATTCCGTTGCTGGGCCTTTTGGTTTTATTATTTATTAAATAAAAAAATGTATTTATATAATTATTTAAAAAATTTTGAATTTATTTTAAAAAAAATATATGTATAAATATAAAAATGGATGAAAATAAAATTAAGTAGAAACACATTTAAAAAAATATTTTAACCAATCACAAATAAAAAAATACTGAAATATTATTTTAATAGGAATAAAGTGAGAAACAATATATTTTAAAAAAACACATAAAAAATTAAAATATAAAAAAATCACAAAAAAATAAAGATAAAAAAGTAAAAAAAAAAAAAAAATTGGAGGAATTGACAAGAGACAGCCTTATAAAGAAGAGCTTCAGCTCTTTGAAGTATTATTAGATATTAGTTGAATTCGAATTTTAGACTGCTTTTGGTCACAAAAGTAAAGTGAATTTAAAGTAAATAGCAGATTTTTTAAACTTAAACTAATAAATAACATAACAGTTTTAATTGTTCAGTAAATAGTAGATTAATAAAAATTTATAACATATTTTGAAATTTTAACATATGGTGTATTAGTTTTACCTTTAGAAGAGTTTTAATGATAATAAGAGAGCGTGAAAGTTTGTTGATGGTGATGAGAGAGAGAGAATAGAATAGGAAGTGAACGTGATAAATAGAACATTTATCTGGAAGTGACGGAACCAAGATTTTAATCTAGTGAGGCACACGTGATGAGGACGAAACTTTATAAGGGGGCGTGTAGTTTATGAATTTAAAATTATGATTTAAAATTATTTTTATTTTATGTGTATTTTTTATAAGAAAAAATATTATAACGAGTTACGAACTATGATTCAAATTATGGCACGAATCTTCATTCTAAACGCATCCTAAAATAATAATAAAAATAAAGTATAGCCCACCATATTATAAATAATCTAAAGGATAGTTAGGGTTTACTGTTCATCAAGACTCAGTTTAATGTTCCTTCTATAGTGAAATGGAACTTTTGCCCCCGATTTTCTACTCCCTCCTTCGTCTATTGCAGGGGCCTTTTGATCTTTTCAATGTCATTTTTTTCCTGTTTCCTTTTCCTTCATTTGTGTTTTTTCTTTGTTTCTTTTTCTTTTTGTTTTTCCCTTCGGTTCCTTCTTCTTCTGTTTCACTGTGCTTCTCTTCAGTTCCTTTGTGCTCTTGGGAATCCTGCATTTCTCACCTTTTCCTCTCAATATTTCTGTTTTATTAGTTTCATTTGGCTGTAAATTTTAGGATTATATGCATTTTTCCTCCATTTGTTTGCTCTTCTATTTCTTTGCTCTGTTCGGTTTGGTCCCAAATTTAGGGCTTTCATTTTTCCCTTTTCGTGGGTTCCTTCCTTGCTTTAGGTCATTTTCGACTAATTTAGGTTGAAAATTTGAGGGATCTTTTCTATTTCTTTGCTCCGTTCGGTTTGGTCCTAAATTTAGGGCTTTCGTTTTTCCTTTTTCATGGGTTCTTTCCTTGCTTTGGGTCATTTTTGACTGATTTAGTTTGAAAATTTTAGGGATCTTATGGATTTTTTCTTTGTTCGTTCTTTTCCTTTGATTTGGCTGAAAATTTGGGCTTTTATTTCTTTTTTCTTCTATGTTCCTCGGCTACTTCAATTTGTGTTTCATGTCCGATTTTCATTCTGTTTCCTCTCAAATTTTTTTTCGTTGCTTATAATTTTGTTCCAGTGCATGTTTTCCCCTTACTTTTGTTTGGTTTTTTTCCATTTATTTTTTCCCGTCCCTTTTTTTCCCCTTTGTTTTTTTGCATCATTGGCTTCTTAATATCTAATGTAATTTCCTGATCGGTAATGCATATTGTTCTGTTGATTCAGGCCCTCCATCCTCTGCTTTCATGGATTTTTTCTTGCAGGACATCTGTTTGCATGGCTGGAATTTCTTTTGCCTCCTTTTCTGCCGCATGCGGGGTAATCTCAGATTTTTTCTGTTTCATTTATTAATATGCTGAGTTGTGGTGCCTATATTACTGATTTCTTTTGCTGGCTTCATCATTTGCTCTCATTTCACTGCAAAAATATTAAATGATATGCCAATTGTCTATAATCTGTGGCAATTTTGAGTTCCCAATTTTTGTGTCATTTTTTACTTTTTCTCCCCTCTTATTATTTTTCTCTCTCTTTCGGCCTCTTTTCTCTTACAATAACCAGTCTATTGGTTTTGTGATTTAATGAACAAATTTAAATTTTTTACTCTCTGTAAACTGACTATGCTCTATTTTGTGTTGTATTATTATACGTTGCTTACTGTTTATACATACATTTAAATTTTTTACTCTTTGTAAACCGACTATGCCGTATTACGTGTTGTGTTATTATAGGTTGCTTACTGTTTATACATGCTTTTGGCCTTTTTATTTATGAAAAGTGTTGCTTTGCATTCATTCATTGTGCTTCTCCCGTTCCTTTCTCTTGCTCTTGTCAGTTTTTATCTTCTATTTTATCCCTCATCATTTACTCATCATTTACTGCTTCGTTCCACCCATGATCATTTACTATCATGCTCTTTTGCTCATGTACCTTTGACTGCCTATCCTTATCTTTGTTTCATTTCTGCTCATTTACTCCTTTGTTTCATTATCCATCATTTACTGCCATGTTTTGCTATTTCTTTACGTCTGACCATCTCTGAGTTTCTCTGGTTTGCTGATATATCACAATTAAAGCAGTGTTTGGAGCATTTCAGGTACGATTAATAGCCCTTGCCCATACTTTTTTGATGTTCTTTGTCAATATTGTATATATTCCTTTCCCGTAGCATTATTGATATGTGTTGTTTTTCTTTAATCATGGCTGTTGATATATACCTTTGTTGTTTTGTTAGTATATCTCATTCATGTACAATATTGGTAAAAATGCTCCTTCATTCTTAATAAATGCTGTCAATTTCTTTGGATTTTTTTTCCTCCCCGCCCTTTTCTTTTTCCCCTATCCTTTCCTGCTTAAAAATGCCTATCTAATTGCTTGCACTTTATTCATTTCTTAGCAACATACGTGCTTCATCTACCTCTCAGTAACATTTATATACATATCTTATATACATGTTTCTTAATAACATTACTCTTCACAATAAATAAATGTTGCTAATATTAGTCTAACCATAGTATTCATGATTGTTCTATTGATAAATTTTGCAATTTATCGCTTTTTATGAACAAGATAATTACTATAATATGGTTATCTCATATCCTCTATGTATACTTAGTCTTCTTATTTTTTCGTTCCTTTGCTTCATGGCGATGACGATCAAAATTAAAGTTCCATATTTTGAGTTTTATATGATTTGTCCAAGATTGTTGTTAATATAGTTTCTTTGTTTTCGATATTACTTCCTTCCCAGGGCTGACTCCACCTTTTCCCATTCTGTTTTTATATTATACAAACTCCTCATTTTTACTTCATTTCAAATCTTCCTATCTCTAGCTTCAATATTTGAATAGACTACAAGGAATATTTACTTATTCATATAATGTAGTCCTCTTTTCTTTTCTTTTTTCCTGTGCTGCCCCCTTTAACTTCAATATTGCATTAGGTCTTTACAGTAAAACTTATTTACATGTATCATATATTAATTTTTCTCCTTCCCTTTGTTAAGTTTCAAGCATTGAGGTACATATTTGTAGCTTTCATTGCTACAGACTCTATAATGCAGTCACTATGTTGTTCTCTTCTTTGTTTTTCCTCTCTTTATGAAGATAATGTTTTTCACCCTCTTTAATTAAACTGTGCAGCCGGCCTCTATTCTCCTTTCAACCTTATTATTTTCCTCCATCTCCTCAACTCTCTCTTCTGGTAGCCATTGGACAAATTTATACTTTACTCCAATCACTCATCTTTTTTTATTTATACTTTATAATTCGTGCGGTGAATATAATAACTTATTAACTTCTGTGTTTTTGTGCAATTGCCCTTAGTTGGTAGCCACAAAATGTGCAGTTGCCCTTAGCATTACAACAAATATCAACATCAATAGCAGTCCAAAAACGCTATTAATTACTAACAATAGCGCTTTTTAGAGTACTAAGACAGCGGGCGTTATTATAGATCCTAAAAAAACATAGCGTTTCAAGAATTATAGAAAGCACTATAGAATTGAAATATTATAACGTTTAAGACAAGCTATTCTCATCCTATTACAACTCTTTAGCATGACTACGATACAGTTTAATAATTTTTTTTCCTTGTTATGTTTATACTCTTGTAACTTTTTAAA
>NW_010359088.1:0-513 GCF_000414095.1 Morus notabilis | reverse complement strand
TGAACCCTGAACCCTGAACACTGAACCCTGAACCCTGAACCCTGAACCATGAACTGTGAACCCCGAACCGTGAACCGTGAACCGTGAACCCCGAATCGTAAACACTGAACTCTCTGAACCCTGAACTTCGAACCCTGAACCCTGAACCCTGAACCCCAAACCCTGAACCCTGAACCCGGAACCCTGAACACTGAACCCTGAACCCTGAACCATGAACCTTGAACCCTGAAACCTGAACCCTGAGCCCTTAGCCCTGAAACCTGGGCCTTTAGTCCTGAGCCCTGAACCTTGAACCGTGAACGCTGAACCCTGAACCCTGAACCCTGAACCCTGAACCTTGAACCCTGAACCCTGAACCCTGAACCGTTAACCCCGAACCCCGAACCCAGAACTCTGAACCCCGAACCCTGAACACCAAACACCGAACCCCGAGACCTGAGCCTTGAGCCCTGAGGCCTGAGCCTTGAACCCTGAACCCTGAACCCTTAACCCTAAACCCTAAACCCCAAACCC
>NW_010359087.1:0-2431 GCF_000414095.1 Morus notabilis | reverse complement strand
TAACTTCACTTAACTTCATCACTCGAGTTGTCTTTTTTTGAGTTTTTAAAGGCTACTGAACAGGTCCTAAGTACATAACTTCAGACTTATAATGACATAATCCCTTCTAATACAATAAAAAATGAAAAATCAAGAAAATAAAATATATATTTAGTTGGAAAAAATGAGATAACAAATACTCGACCTTCAAGTAATTTTATTTCTCACTGTGCATTTTAAGTTCATTTTCGATTCATTTGGTACCTTAGAAAACGCACCAAAATGATTTTGTTGATGTTTCTGCAGATTTCTTCTGAGGTTTGATTTCTTCTGACGTTTGGCTTCTTTCACTACGCACAAAGCTAAAATAATACAAATTAGATGAGGGGATTTTTTAAATATTTTAAAGGGTTGTATTGAAATTTAAAGTAAAACAAAGGATATTAATGGATTTCTTGTAGCCCTCTCAACTACTTTTTTTTTTTACTCGACCACATAATTAATTTTATGTCTAACTTGCCTACTAGTCTAATTTATAATCTATATCTATAATCTAATTATCTATAACATTTATAATCCATAATCTATAATCTATATTCATAATTTATAACATCTGTAACGTGTATAACATATGTCAAAATTTATAACCTATAATCTATAATCTATAATAATATATCAATAATAATGCTTCTACTTTCCATCTCGTGGCAGCTTATTATTTTTACCTTATTATTTCGGCTTTTTTTTTTTTTTTTCCATTTTCAATTTTTTACCTTTCTTTGTTTATTGTTTGGTTATTTATTCTTCTTTTTGCTGAAAACCCTATGCAGTTTATGTGTTTTTATCATGTGTCTTTTTCAAGTACTTTTTTTTCTTGCTCTGATTTGTTAGAATAGCGTGGATTTCAATACATCTAACAAAAAGAAGATTAAAAACAATGTGCTAATAATCGAGCATTGACAAAAAATCAACATTAAGATTCTTTTGTTTGAAGCTAACTAATAAAAATGTCATTCTTTACTAGGGATATAAATCGTTTGTATAACTTTTGTTGTCTAAATAGTGTTTATTCAATTACATTTTGCCATGATATTTAATAAACAAGTATAATAGTCAATTAAAAAATATTTTAATTTTTTTTTAAATAATATAGCATGATATGCTTCGTTAGATAACAATTTGCGGCCATGAAAGCAAATTTTTTTTTTGGCTCCATCGTTACCAATTCGACCATATCATTTGAATGTCTTTATTATAAATCAGAAACCCACGAGTGTAACCTCCGAAAATCAAGCATGAACATAGGTTAACTACTTTGTATATATTTATATGCATATATTTATAACAATTACATGCATATATTTATATTACGAATTTCTCGTACATATATAAGCTTATGTAGAAGAGACTTCATTGGCCATGCAATCCACCCAAATACCATGACCTGTAATTCCGTTTTGTACAAGTTGGGATTTTGAGCCAAAGCTTGCAGCTTTTGGATTATAAATCAAACTCTTGAGTTACATTGTTTTGTTTATATATATAAACAACATTGAGAAGAAATATATATTATTAGAACTCTCATTCGAGTTCCAATTCAAACAAACATATTGGCACTTTCCCTTGAGTTCAATGGAGCATTGTCTTCTCTAGAGACTCTTTTCTTGCAATAGAAAAAAAAAATCATACAATCACAATTATTATACTTCATTGCAATAGAAAATAAATAAGGAAACATAGCTAATAGACAAACCAAAGAAGAATTATATTATCAGACAACAGTCTCAATCCCAACACATAATCAACCATACCATTAAAAGAAGTGCAATCAAACGAATCGTTAAAACTAAGGCTCCGTTCATTTCGCTGATTCGAGTTTAGAATTCGAGTTTTGCTACAGTAAAAAGCTCTAACAAACAATCACATTTAACTTTTTTGCTACAGTAAAAAGCTCTCACATAAAATCACATCTCAACTC
The DNA here is from genome assembly GCF_000414095.1 of Morus notabilis. Classification (NCBI taxonomy): domain Eukaryota; kingdom Viridiplantae; phylum Streptophyta; class Magnoliopsida; order Rosales; family Moraceae; genus Morus; species Morus notabilis. The sequence continues at coordinate 474 of NW_010359087.1, read as the reverse complement.
GAATTAAAAACTCGAATCAGCGAACTAAACGGGCCCTAAATATCTTATGAACATAAAATTCAGTTTTCCAAGAAATCAGTATTTACTAGTCAAAAAAATAAAATTTACCTAAAAAATGTTTTTATTAGCCTTAAATGAACGATTTACATGGTAAATGATTCATTTTTTACGTAAATTGTTATTTTAAATAGTTTTAAATATACTAAATACATACTTTAGTTTACAAAATATACTGCATTCTCCCTTACATTAACTGTAGCCAACAAGCCCACAGCACTCAGAGAAGCCCAATCAACATACGAAGAGGGATGATCAGCAACAAGACTTTTTAACGCCACTTCAATAACATGATCTAACACAAAAAGAGAGACGTAATTAACTACAAAAGGAAATATTATTAAAAAAAAAAAAAAACTAATAAAAACTTGCCCAAACACTTAAAAAAAAAAAAAAAAAAAAAAAAAAACCAAAAAT
>NW_010359086.1:412-758 GCF_000414095.1 Morus notabilis | reverse complement strand
GTTCTGGGCTCAGGGCTCAGGGTTCAGGGTTAAGAGCTCAGGGTTCAGGATTCAGGGTTCAGGGTTCAGGGTTCGGGGTTCAGGGTTCGGCGTTCAGGGTTCGGGATTCACAATTCACGGTTCAGGGTTCAGGGTTCAAGGTTCACGGTTCATGGTTCAGGGTTCAGGGTTCAGGGTTCAGGGTTCAGGGTTCAGGGTTCAGGGCTCAGGGTTTAGGGTTCAGGGTTCTGGGTTCAGGGTGTGGGGTTTGGGGTTCAGGGTTCAGGGTTCAGGGTTAAGGGCTCGGGGCTCGGGGTTCAGGGTTTGGGGTTCGGGGTGTGGGGGTCAGGGTTCGGGGTGCGGGTGC
>NW_010359086.1:0-283 GCF_000414095.1 Morus notabilis | reverse complement strand
AGGGTTTGGGGTTTTGGGTTTTGGGTTCGGGGTTCAGCGTTCGGGGTTCAGGGTTCGGCGTTCAGGGTTCGGGGTTCACAGTTCACGGTTCAGGGTTCAGGGTTCATGGTTCATGGTTCAGGGTTCACGGTTCAGGGCTCAGGGTTTAGGGTTCTGGGTTCTGGGTTTAGGGTTGGGGGTTTAGGTGGTTTAGGGTTTAGGGTTCAGGGTTCGAGGTTCGGGGTTTGGTGTTCAGGGTTCAGGGTTCGGGGTTCAGGGTTTAGGGTTTAGGGTTTAGGGTTTG
>NW_010359085.1:0-931 GCF_000414095.1 Morus notabilis | reverse complement strand
GGTTCCATGGACCTAAGAATTACAACCCTAAAATAATAATAAAAATAAATCTTCTTGTAATTCTCCGTCTTCAAGTATTCTCCATCTTCATGTCTCCTCTCTGGCGGATTAAAAAAAATAGGTTTGGGCTTTTCTGGGTTGTCAAAAACAGCCATTTATCACACCTGGGCCTGCTAGAAAAGATAGCCCAATGCATGTAATGCCTCTGCCTCATTACTGAGGCAGAGGACAACATTATAGGCCTGGGCCTTTGCACCATGAGGTGCAAAGTCCATGCTCCCGTGACTACAGCTGAATGCAGTCACCTATAGCAGCTTGAAGGCTGATGCAGTTCTGCCATGGTCGACCTTCGGCCATGGCAACCGCCCTTTCGCTGGCGACTGTCACCGGCGACCGTACGGTAGCCGGAAAACCTTTTTTTTTTTAATAGTTTGGAACTTTTCCAAAATAAATAGTTGAAACTCTTCCATGATGATCATCTTCGTTTGGAGAATAATAAATTACATATTGATTCCTATTTTACAATTGATCTAATCAAAATAAAATAGCAAAAACTAATTCCATGGAACCGGAAAAATTTACGACCAATCCATTCGCATAAAACATAACCATCACACAATAATTATACATCATATGCATAAGTGCCTACCCATTAAACATCCATGAATTATCACATAATTTAAATGTTAAATTAGCATGAAATAAAGACCGCTCTGACACCAATTGTTGGTTTCTCAAACCGGATTTTTAAAAAAAATTGTGCGGAAGCGTGGTATCGATCGAATCACATAAATTAAAATTTAATGTGATCATTATTTCATGTTAATTTAACTACAAAGATATTAAAGAGAAGAATGAGAATTTTACCATCGCCCGATTAGAACGGAAATCTTGAACTCCTCCAACACCGTCTTGAGCTCTTAAATTCTAA
>NW_010359084.1:0-1578 GCF_000414095.1 Morus notabilis | reverse complement strand
AAGAGCAACTAATTGAACAGTGTGGATTATAAAGCAGCCATGATCAACTTAAATGAACATAAATTTGTATCGTGCACCTGAAAAACATGTCAAAACTACGAAGCATATAACTTTTGGAACCAATTCCAATTTCGTAAATTAGCCATAAACCTCTAACAGTTAATTTCTCGAATAGACTCTGACAAGATGGAGATTAATAGACTTACCACACTTTCAGGAACTCCTGGAGGGGGCAATGAAAGGTTTTTTGGTGGAGGGCCACTAAGATAAGATCTTTTGTCAAAGCGCCATTCTCCAATTTTTCCATAAGTCAGTTCACCCTACGTGATTACACAGATGAAATGAATACCTTAAGAAAATATAGGGTAACTGATGATGCAATTAAGTACTTTTTTATCATAAAGGAAAGAAAAACAATTTTTGGAAGCATAGATTTTTTTATTTTTTTTATTTTTATTTTTAATTCCAGGATCTATGTACCATAGTTACAGATAAACACTAGCAAAAGAATAGGTGCTATGATAAGATTAAGCAATCAGCTATGTTTTTGTGTGTGCATGCTGACTCTTCCCTACGTGTGCATGATTGAGAGATACCTTTAAATTGTAGTCACATCCGTATGTATAGTGGATGATAAACTTGTTACCAACTTCCAAATCCCATGGAGGCTGAGTGGTAAAAGTGATATGCGTTACGTGAGTTGAAACAATATCAAACGAAAAGAAAAAGAAAAAGAAAAGTAAAAAAGATCATCAAACCTGAAGCATGAAATCTTTCCGGAGAATATGGCGGACGCCATGCAATGCAGATGCTACAGCATATGCATACCTTTGTTCAAGATAGAAATAATATAAATATCAATACTATATCAGATATCTCAGGGTATGTTGACAGGCCACAAAGAGAAACTAAAAATATCTCAGATCTTTTGAGAAAAAAAAATGTCAGATCTTCTAAGGTGCTACTTACATTTCAAGCACCCATCCGAAAGCCTTATCAGTCTCTGGGTCGTCTTTCATTCTCAAGGAAATGTTCACCCACGTGGGAGCAATGTCCTCTAGTAGGGACTGAATAAGAAAATTTGGTTAAGACGACATTTTAAGACAATATTGGTACAGCTAAAAGAGAAAAGGTCAGTTGTAATTAAGATGATCAAGGGAGAAACTATCTGATGTAGGCCACTAGATATTTTCTTCTACAGTTACCCTCCTATACAAAGCATTATCACTTCAGTAAGATGCTAGATTATTTCACAAACTGGGTAGAAAAATGAAGCGTTTTACCTTCTTAATGATTACAGGAGAATTGCCAATGGGATCAACATTGTTCACCGGACCTTTTTCCTCAGGATAAAATTTCCTAATTATCTTTTCATTTTGATCGGGTTTTATATAGAAAAATGGAAACGCTGCTGGATGATTTCCTTTCGCCAAATTGGGCAAAGGATTTGCAAATACATGATCAGGTTCTGCCATTAGAATGTACCTGCAGCAACCAAAGAAAGAAGAAGAAGAAGAAAAAGAAAAGAAAAAAAAAAACATATATCAGATTTCATCAAGGTAGAAAGGATAAAACTTT
>NW_010359083.1:0-541 GCF_000414095.1 Morus notabilis | reverse complement strand
CGAACCGGGACCGTACCAGGGCGCCCTGGGGCCGTACCGGGGCCACCCCGGGTCCGTACTAGGGCATTCCCGGGGCCGCCCCGTGGTCGTACCGGGGCCGTACAGGGGCCGCCCCGGGACCATACCGGGGCCCCCCCGGGGCCGTACTGAGGCTTCTTTAATTTAACGGTTGATGGGCCCCGTTACGACACCAACATTCGTCGCCCTTCCCGCGGCGGTTGTAGAGCGTGAAGAGGGCTTCAATCTAACGACTGATGGGCCTCATTTCAACACCAAACGTTGTCACCATTCCAGTGGCGGTGGTAGGGCGCGAAGAGAGCTTCGATATAACCTCTGATCGGCCGGCCCCGTTACGAGATAAAAAGTTGTCACTGTTCCCGTGCCAGTTGTAGATTGCGAAGAGAGCTTCGATCTGACGGCTGATGGGCACCGTTACGACCCCAAAATTTGTCGCCCTTCCCGCGGCGGTTGTAGAGCGTGAAGAGGGCTTCAATCTAACGACTGATGGGCCTCATTTCAACACCAAACGTTGTCACCATTC